>NC_026476.1:3099817-3359911 GCF_000240135.3 Fusarium graminearum PH-1
AAAGTGTACCGCTCGGGATTCAACATACCCGGAAATAATGCTCCATCTGGAAACCCATCCCCATCATGGCTTCGTAGTGTCGGGTCCTTAATTTAGCAGCAGGCAATCAACATCACATCAGCCCTGGCAGCATGAACGAACCCCTGGTCCCTCCTTTCCTTTCCCCTCCCCCTCCTCATCAGCTAAAAAAAGTTGCCCCTCCCCCTAGTCTCGTCCTACCTTAACAATTTACCTTTAACCCCGCCGTCTCGCAACGCTTCTTTCAACTCTACTTGGTCCTTCACCGCAAACTCACCCAGTCGCTTAACCTTGAACAAAGAAATCCCGCCGAAAATGCCTGTTGGAACCGTTCTCGTTACCGGGTACGTCCATTCAACTTTGTCCCCTGCCTCAACCCCTGTCCTGTTTGTCAACTGTCTTTGTTCTTGTCGCAATCACAATTCAAGGACAACAGGCCGTGCGGTGTCGCATTCTCTCAACAAAGAATTCACTAACTGATCCCTCAGTGGTACCGGATACATTGGCTCTTTCACCTCGCTCACTCTCCTTGAGCACGGTTACGATGTCGTTATTGTCGATTCCCTCTACAACTCCTCAGAGGTCGCCCTCGACCGCATTGAGCTGATCTGCGGTCGCCGCCCTGCCTTTTATAAGCTCGATATCACAGACGAAAAGGCCATCGATGAGGTCTTTGCCAAGCACCCTGCTATTGACAGCGTCATTCACTTTGCTGCCCTCAAGGCAAGTCGCATTTCAGTCACTTTTGGTCCACAACTAACAACGTCTAGGCTGTCGGCGAGTCTGGCGAAATCCCTCTCGAGTACTACCGCGTCAATGTTGGTGGCAGCATCTCTCTCCTCCGTTCCATGGAGCGCAACAACGTCAACAACATTGTTTTCTCCTCCTCCGCTACCGTCTACGGCGATGCTACCCGATTCCCCAACATGATTCCCATTCCCGAGCACTGCCCTATTGGACCTACCAACACCTACGGCCGCACCAAGTCCATGATTGAGGACGTTATTACCGACTTTGTCAATGCTCAGCGCAACAACTTGGAAAAGGCCGGCAAGGAGTACAAGCAATGGAACGGTGCTCTTCTGCGATACTTTAACCCTTGCGGTGCTCACCCCACTGGTATCATGGGTGAGGACCCTCAGGGTATTCCTTTCAACCTTTTGCCTCTCCTTGGACAGGTTGCCACTGGCGAGCGTGAGAAGCTCCTTGTTTTCGGTGACGGTAAGTTCAATAATTTCTAACCTGTCTGTTCGATCTAACACCTATAGACTACTCCTCTCGCGACGGCACTGCCATTCGAGACTACATTCACGTTGTCGACCTTGCCCGCGGTCACTTGATGGCCCTCAACTACCTCCGTGAGAACCAGCCCGGTGTCAAGGCATGGAACCTGGGTTCCGGCCGTGGCAGCACCGTCTTTGAGATTATCAACGCCTTCAGCAAGGTTGTTGGTCGCGATCTTGCCTACGAGGTCCGCCCCCGACGACAAGGAGACGTTCTCGACCTTACTGCCAACCCCACCCTCGCCAACAAGGAGCTCAACTGGAAGACCGAGCTTACTATGGAGGAGGCCTGCAACGATCTCTGGCGATGGGTCGAGAACAACCCCAAGGGTTACCGCCAAGATCCCCCCGCCAAGCTTCTAGAGGCTGTCAAGTCTTCCAAGGCTTAAGTAATAATAAAATTGGCTACCGGTTGCGGGCAGGTGTCTCGCAGTGATGTGAAATGAGGGTTACCAAAGAATTTATGTTTTGGATTTTTAGATGAACTATCCGTGGCATTATAGATATAGCGCTTAAAATAAATATAAAAAGGCTAGATTTAATCGACTTTGATGAGCAACTTTCCGATTGTCTTTCGGCTCTCGATGTCCTCGTGAGCCTTGGCCACGTCCGCAAGAGGGTAGACCTTGTGGATGGTGAGCTCAAGCTTCTTGGACTTGATGAGGTCGAAAAGCTCAGAGGTGTATTTTTCGAGATCGGCCCGCTGAGCAACGTAGCCGTTCACGACAGGGCGCATCAAACGGACGTTCTTGGGAGTAAGGCGGAAGAGGCTCACAGGATCCACGGCGCCAGACTAAACTGTTAGTTTGAGCATTAAAACGGTTTGGCTTTGTACTTACAGCATTGCCAAAGGAGATGAGAGTACCCTTGGGAGCGATCAACTCGAGATCGGCATCAAAGGTCACCTTTCCAACACCATCAAAGATAACATCCGCACCATGTCCACCGGTGATTTCCTTGACCTTGGCAACTACATCGTCATGAGAGCTGATAACCCACTCAGCACCGTTCTTCTTTGCGAGCTCAAGCTTCTCGTCTGTGCTAGCAGTTCCGATGATCTTGGCGCCGACAGTTCGCAGGAGCTGAACCAACAAGGTACCAACACCACCAGATGCCGCGTGAACGAGAACCCATTGGCCTTCCTTGACCTGGCCGGCCTCTCGGATAAACGTCCATGCTGTGAGACCTTGCAGGTAAGCGGCTACAGCTTGCTCAGTAGGCACGTCGTCGGGGATCTTGACTGCATCAGAGGCGTTGACAACGCTGTATTGAGCGTAGGCGCCAACTGTGCCCATGAAAACCACTCGAGAGCCGTTCTCAAAGCCCTTTACGGAGGAGTGGATATCGACGATGGTTCCCGCAGCTTCACGGCCGAGTGTAAGAGGGAATTGAGGTGCCTTGTAAAGTCCAGAGCGAAAGTATGTATCGATAAAGTTCAGACCAGCGATCTGGTTTCGAACAAGAATCTGACCCTCGCCAACTTTGGGAACAGGGACATCGTTATGCTCAAGCACCTCAACGCCGCCGTTCTTGTTGATCTGAACGGCCTTCATGGTAGATGGAACAGGAGCCATTTTAGCAGTTGACAAGTGAGAAGCGAGTCTTGTGATGCGATGAGTAGCAATTGGAGTTACAAATGGTTTTGAAGCGACAAGAGGTCGTAGAATAGAACGCCGAAGAAGATGGGCCATCGGTGTTGGGGAATTAATAATATGAGATGTCGGGTCGGAAGAGGGCGGTTTTGATAGGAGCTTCGGGCCAGCCCCATCTACCGCGGGGAGCCATGGCGGGGTAATAATGGAACTGCTGGGGTGCTCAGCACGTCATGATGCGATTTCGCACGAGAAATTAAAGAGCAAAGGATAGAGTGGTTTCAAGTTGACTTGTAAGTCGAAATCGTGTCTATGAGAATTGCTGACAGAGGGCAGGCAACTGGTGCATTCTCTACAGGCCATTCCGGTATTAAACAATCAATATCCAACGACATAGCACAATACACAAGTCTACATCGGGTCTGAACTCAATGATACATATCCTTTTCCTATATTGTATCCCTGTGGTTTGTTTAATAATTTGTTCACCTCCAGTTGTTTGTAGTAGGCTCTGGATAAGCGCTTATCCCCACTTCAGTAACAAGCAACCAATGACTAGATTGTAAGATCTGATGGATCCAAGACGACCAGAATTGGGCATTGGAGCCTCAAACTCAGAAGTATCTGCCGAAGTAATGGAGGGTAGCATTTATAAAGGTTATTTGGATCCGGGATGCGTTGGAAACTTGAAACAGAGCGCGATCCAACGGGTCTGGTTGCAGCCAACTCTATCGCAAACCATGTTGTGACAGCAATGAAGGTAATGGAGCATCGGTGAAGAATTGCCGGTTTATTATTACCTAGTAATCACAAGCCTAGTATCCGAAATACTGTCGATGCAACAGTTAATTTCACGATAGCTTCATGATCCGTCTCGGCATAGGGTAAGTAACCGGCACAATTTCTCTCAATTCATAATCTTCCATCAATATGAGTCTCATTTAAGCATACTTATTAAGCACGGTTGAAATAATATTAGAAAGATAAATGAGGATTTCATCGTTGGAAGGATTTGATAACTGCATGGCTTACAAAAGAGCTTACGACGTGACCCGGCTCAGCAGCTGCAACACAGTCACTTCGTTTATATCCAAGCGATACGAACAACGCGGCAGAATCCTTCAAGAAACAGGCTATTTCATCCCATCTACAAAAATTCTCGTGTTGAGCAGGATATAAAGTCTCAATTAGTCCGAGGCTACGCCAGCATACGCGTGGCCATCTTGCAGCAAAACCACAAGGGCGATCGGTCTAACCTCGCGAGAGCTAAGAGGCGGAACTCTTGTTAAGCTTCGCCCAAAGAATACTACTTGCGGCTTAGCGATCGCCACAGAAGGTTTTTAGACAGGGGCTAAAGGTTCGTTTCATGTGTCAGTGAAAACACCCAAACGAAATACACGTATAGCCGGATGTCATGACAGGAGGGCTGTGGCAGTGCTGGCGGCTTGGCATGGGAAAGCTTCGCAAGCTTTTCCAGGGGCAACCTGGCAGATTCTGCAGCGATGACCGTCATGAGAGTGGTTTTGGTTTGAGGCCAGTTATTGAGATTGTCACCGCTGAATATTGAATATGAAGCTTGGGCCTCTGTATCATCGTCCAATGTCAGAGGAAAGCGAAGGCCTTGGGCCGCTATACGTCACCCATAGTCTGGGGGATAAAGGTTGTATGTTCTAGGGCGAGATGACATGACACCCACTTGAAAACCGTTGAACGCCATGCCGTTAATGAAGAAATACCAAAGGGATAGAGGAAATTATAATTTGTATCAATTGTAGCAGATACCTTAGTAGTGATTTATCGTAGGTAATCATAGAACGCGTTCCCATGCAGAATTGATTTAGTATGACAGCGTAACATCCATACCAAGGTGGGGCGCTGCGGCTGTGATTCATTCACTGCACGGGCGGGCAGTGGAGGTTCACAGCCTCCAACCACCCCCTGTCCAATCCTAGTAGAACCTCGCTCCTAGGTCAAGTCCTCTGTAACACCACTGGCTATCACCAAGAACAAAAAGGACGGCAAGGCCGGGCAGGAGCACACGATTCTGAGGCTACAGCCTTCCTTCCAACATGTAAATGAGGGGGCTCACATTCAACCTCATTTCCAACCTCAACATTACAGCTTAAATGAATTCTTCAACGGTAAACGCCCGCCAAAGGCGCATCATCCAATTATCGCAGCAATGGGGCTTCTCTCTTCCCCCCAACGCTCCAGCACCACTTAGCCGACCAGCTCATCCAACATCATTCCGGACACATGGCGACGATGAAGTCGCCGAAGGCCTTTTGCATAGGCGATCCGCCGAAGTAGCTCAATTGCGACCTAAGAGTGGCCTCTCAAGAGCTTTCTCGTCTAGCAATCTAAAAAAGGGCAAGCACTGGGATACCAAAGAGATATTGAATGTCTTGAATTCTTGGGTCGATAGTTCAGGCTCACCCGGTGTTGCCGAGGCTCTGATTGCCAAATTGGCTGCTGCAGGCGTTGATCTTAGTGGCATGCAAACACAAAAGCAGGGCCTGCTGAATAGACGGAAAAGCGTTGAAAACGGCCTCGATCGCACTCGCCTACTGAAATCCGCCATCGAACGAGACCAGCATGACATGGTCCACGTTCTCATACCGCATGCCGACCCGTTGACCCTCGATAGCTGTCTTCCACCGGCCGTAAGAACACGAAATCCGCGAATTGTCGAGACTTTGTTGAGGTACGGAGCAAGCGCGTCAGCAACTGCTGAAGGTCAGGATGAATTCCGCAAAGCTTGCGCTATTCCAGCCTTGTCAGAGATCGCCTCACTCATTCTAAGATCCGATGGACGACCGTCGGAAATATGCGTATCACAAGCACTAACAGACGCCTCGAGAGCACAATGTTTCGACACTGTCTTACATTTGAGTCGCTCAACAGCGGACTGCAACTACAACAATGCCGAGGCGCTAAAGATTGCTATCAACAACGAGCGACGAGATATCGCCATGGCCATTGCGACAGGAAACAAGCCACCTCAGAACCCGGGTCTTGCCGAGGCTTTCCAACAGCTCATGGAGAATACGAATATGAACCCAAAGTCAAAACTCGACTTTGCTGAGCTATTGCTTTGCTGTGGTGCCCAAGGACCCATACTGGAGCGATCTCTCGAGATGGCTTGTGACTCTCAATTCTTTGAGATGGCCGACCTTTTGGCTCGCTACGGTGCCTCGATAGAACATAATGATGCTTCCGCTTTGAAGGCTGCGATATCGAAAGGTCAGGTTAACCTTGTTAGTTCTCTCCTCAACGGATCGTCCAAAATAGATCCTGCACTGGCATCAAGCTGCGTCCCTCTGATCCCCCAACAAGCGGACCCTGGGATGCGGCAGGCATTGCTTTATTCACTGTTGAAGACAGGTGCCAATGGACCTGTTCTGAATGACTGTCTCATTCATGCTGCCAAAGCTGGTGACCTTCAGTCAGTTGAGCTTCTCCTCAACCCCCACTTTCGCGAACCACCGAGCGAACAGCCAAATGGTCATGGAAAGCCGCGCATTAGTAACCGTCACGCTGTGGCATCGCCTGATCACCAAGATGGAGAAGCCTTGCGCTACGCGATTTCTGCAGGAAATGCAGACCTGGCTGCCAAGATCCTTACCGCAAGGCCCTCGAACGAGACACTTACCGCAATATTCCCTCTAGTCAAGAGCCTACCTAGTTCAGAACGGTATCGTATGATTGAGTTGTTCTTACGGGGAGCCTTGACCGGTCCCGCTCTGCACATTGCTTTGCAAGATGCAATCAGCGAGGATCCTTCTCAGAGAGACGATGCACTTATCAGTCTTTTACTCAAGTACGGCGCAGATATCAACTATGACGAAGGTGTTGGACTTCACAATGTTATCACTCAGATGGACCTTGGGTTGTTCAATACCTTGATGCAAAGTGCATCGCCTCAAACAGCAGCGGCACGTCTCGCCGATGTTATGAAGATCGAGAATCGCCAAGTGCGATATGAGATGATGTCGGTACTATTCAAAGCGCGCGCAAGTGTTGGTGTACAGCAGGTGGCAGAGGCACTTCTTATTACTCTTGAAGAAAGATCTGTAGATATGCCTTTGCTTCGTCTTATCTTGCAACAGGGAAAAGCAGACATAAACGGTTGCAAAGGACAGATTCTGCAAAGGGCGACACAGAGCCCTGACCACAAGGTTTTGGAGTTGATCCTCGGTCTTGGTAAACACGGCCCAGACACGATACCGAATTGTATTGATAGTTTGGGTGCTCTTTCGCCAACCGACAGCAAGGCATGGAAGCTTGGTGTGATTATAGCCAAGTCGCCCAAGAAAATCAACCTGGACAATCTCTTGGTGCAGGAAGTCCAGGCTATTGTTCAGGATGAGACAGGCCAAGCCTCGTTTGCAATGCTGAACAAGCTTCTAGACTCTGGTGCGGATCCCAACAATTACAAAGCCAGAGCACTGTGTTCTGCCGTTGGTGCAGCTCGGGAAACGGTAGTCGATGTTTTGATGGTTTGTCAAAAGCCACCAACATCTGCATCTCTAGCTGCTGCGCTTCCCCAAGCTTTGAAAATCCCAGACCCGATGAATCGACTGACCTTTACCAAAACCATAGTGGAAGCCAGAGCCCCGCCTCAGGAAGTCAACAGGGCTCTGATCCATGCCATAAACAACTTCATTTCTGATATTGCTCTGATTGGTGTTTTGGCCGGTTTTGCAGATGCCTCTGATGGGGAGGCTCTCGCACTGGCTGTTTCCAAAGAGGCGCCTGAAATCCTTGATCTTTTGCTTTCACGTGTCAAGCATTCTTCCGAGAGCAGAGATTCTTGCCTGGAGAAAGCAATGAAGATTACTGACTGGACGTGCAGGCTTCAAATTTGCAAACGCTTGGCAAAGGCGGGAATTACACCTCAAGCCGCCTCGAATGCTCTTCTTGTCGCAGCGCGAGACGGAGACTTGGAACTTGGAGATGTACTGATTGCTTATGGAGCCAGTATATCTACCAATGACGGCCAAGCTATCATCGAGGCATGCCGTGGAGGTTCTGTCGAAGTTCTTGATGTACTGCTCAAGTCCAACGCCGATACCGAAAAGTCGACTCTGGGACGAGGTTTCCAGGCTGCTACAGAAGTTGGCGATTTGAACAAAAGAGCCATGATATTTCAGCGACTGTTGAAGAGGGGTGTCTCTGGAGATGTTGTGAACATCCAGCTTGTTTCGGCCGCCAAGTCTGGTGAGAATGGGCATGAGGTGCTGCGTGTACTGTTGGCGGCGGGCGCGGATCCCAATTTCAACAACGGCGAGGCGGTCTTTGCGGCCACGAGAAGTGCATTCGTCAGTGGCCTTGAGTTGCTTTTAGGCTTGTGGCACGAAGGCGGCAATCAGGTAAGTAGTCACTGACCCAGTCACTATCTTTACTAACCCAATTTACAGAAAAAGGCATCCCCTCCGACTTTGATACGGGCTCTCAAGGCCTGCTGGAAGTTGAACCCAGACACCAGGCTAGACATCATCAAAGACTTGTTCAGAGCAGGCATACCGATTGTGGAAGAAGTTCACATGGCCTTGAGCAGAGCTGTCGGAGAGGACGAGCCAGATGAGCGACTAATAAAGGTCTTGCTTGACTCTGGAGCATCGCCACTTATGAATGGTTGCTGTGCGCTGACTCGAGCCGTGCAAGGCGCCAAGGTGTCATCTGTTGAATTGATCTTGACTTGCGAATTCGCCGAAGATGATATACTCACTGCATTTTCAAGTGGATTCTCGGATGCCCTGTTTACCACTTGGTTCTCTGCGAATGGTCTTGCTGTCGCAAAAATGCTTCTCGCTACGGGCGCCAAAGGAGAGAGTGTAAGCTGTGCGCTTGTGCAAGTCATGAAGGGAAGCACAGACGAAACAGAATCCTTGGCTGATGCGTTTGTCGAACTTTTTGTTTCTTACGGTGCCAATGTTGATTTTGAAGATGGGCAGCCTCTGGTATGTGCAGCTTCAAAGGGTAACGCCTTTTGGACAGAAAGGTTGCTTAGCTGCAAACCGTCGCCACGGACTCTTACGCTGGCTTTTGAACGCGTGTTTGACACCGCACGCTCACCCGACGAGGTATTGAAGCTGTTTGAACTCTTCTCAGGATATAGGGATGGAGAAGTTGGACTCGATGTCATGACACGGACCGCAGGGTCTGACCCCATTCTTGTCAGGGCGATTTCTCAGTACCCACGGTCGGCAGAGCTGTTGCAGGTCTTGTTGGATGCTGGTTTCTATCACGACCAGACTACAACATGCCACATTCACGAAAGTGTGGATGAGCCTGAAGAAGTAACGGTCCTGCTTTGGGCAATTGCTCAGCCCCAAAAGAAGGTCAGCTCGGCATTGATCAAGATGTTGATCGAACGTGGTGCCAACGTCAACTTTGAGACAGCAGTCAGTCGATCTACACCACTCATGTTGGCCATCCAAGCTCGCCGACCCGACATTGTGAAAGAACTGCTCATCGAAGGCGCTAACGTCGATATCACCGATGCTATGGGCCGAACGCCTCTGGCGATGGCGACTGACATCGGGGGTGATCTCTCGACTCGCATGATGGGTAATTTGCTTGCAATTGACCAGTCAAAGGACGATGGATCCCTGCACAACGCTGCAAGAGAACTCAATCTGGCGGCTGTCACAGTTCTGGTGGAACATGGGCACCATCCCGACTTTCCCAGTCCACTACATGATGGAAGATCTGCTCTGGGAGAAGTTTGTCTCCGCGGTGCGGGCGCTTGTTCAGGAAAACTCACTGCGGATGGAGAAAAGCTTATGCAGAAAGTCATGACCTTTTTGATTGACTCTGGGTCAGACATCAGCCTGCAGTCGCATGGGAAATCTGCACTACTGCTCTGTTTTGAATCCAGCGACCCTATTGCGACGACCCGAAGCTTCCTCAAGGTGGCCATGTGGAAGGAGATTAACAGGCCATTCAACCAATACTCTGACGGCGACTTTACTTATTCACCAACCATGTACGTCAAGAAAGTGATGCCCGAGTCGGACACTCGGGATCAGCTTCTTACACTCCTCCGAGCGAACCGAGCAGTGGATGTATACTACGCCAACTCTGGTGACCAGCCTGAAGATGCAATCGGCTTGCCCAGTGATATGCTTGTTCAGGAACGCGAGCGAAAAGCCAGATTACGACGCCTAGCTCTTGAGACCGAAGACCACGCAATCGCACTTGCTCGAGCAAAGGAAGTCGCGAGCGTCGAGAGAGAGATCTGGAACAACAAGGCAGAGATTGAGGATGCCCGTCGCCGCAGATTGTACAGTGAGGATATCAACGCGGCGCGACAAAAGGCCGATCTAGAAGAGTCGCTTTTCAACGCCGCATTAAAGAGACGTCTTTCAGAGCAGCACAAGCTGACACAGTCAAGCCTAGAGCGCACAAAGTTGATTGCTGCAGCTGAAATCACGGCCGAGGAGACGCGTCAACAAAAGATGCTTGAATGGGAGTCTACCATGAACTCGGAACGGGCAAGCAATGCCCAGGCGCTCAGCAGCTTGCGGATCAGCGAACGGGAGGAACTAGATCGAATTGAGAGAGGTGCAGACGACAGGATCAAGAAGAGACTGGAGGCACAAAAGAAGTTGGTGGAAACTCAAGAGAGGCTAGCAAAACGGATCGGAAATGTACCGGGCGGACCGGATGCCAGGAGGCAGATTGGATACGTGGAGGAAGTTAACTAACGACTCTACACTAATGAATCACTGGCAGGTTGGAAAGGAGTTGGGCGTTCTGAACAAAGTTTATACCAATAGTCATAAGTCATTAGCTTTTACATATATGAAATCAAGTCAGAATTCGAATCAGGTCACACTTCAAAGAATTGATCAGACTGACGCCCGCTGTCCAGTTGCTGGTAGTACCTAAACCAACCACAGAGGAGCCTTGTCGTTGCAAGTCATTTATGCAGCAGCCTTGTGCATATGAGAGGCACATTTATCTTTACGGTGACATTCGAGTTGTACGCTTCTGGTAAGGATAAAAGGCTGGTACTCACTGCATGTTGGTAAAAGCAATTCGAGAGGGGTCCCGACAACAGAACAAGGGGTTTTTGTCACCATAAATCAAGGGCGGCGGATTTATCACTTCAGCAACAAGGATCTTTCCAGGCATCTCAATCTCCATCGCGCAACAGTGGATGATATAGGACATCACTTGGATTGTCACGAACTGCCTCCCCGATGGTCCAGCCACTGATTACAGCTTTCCCTACCGCGACAAGTACCCTGCTGATTTTTGGAAATAGACCAGAGAAGAGTACTCGGAGTACTTCGAGCGGCCAGACAAGTCCTTGTCGCGGTCGTCACAGCAACTGTAGAAGATGAGGGAGAAGAGAGGCAGCAAACTACATCGGTCGGAGCATTGGATCTTGTTGTTACTAGTGACTTTGCTCCCAGTGGTGTGTGTTGTCTTTTCTGATTGCAATAAATACTGGTGGTAACTAGATCATGGACTAAACGAACGACGCGATGACAGCACCAAGCACATGAGGGTATATAGCTCCTAGTAGGTAGCAGAAACGTTAGCCTCCTAAGCCGTAGGTATAGAAATAAGTAGTCTAAGAAGCATAGTCTAAGTGGCATGAGCTGCCATAATAGTTTTGTCTCTAATGCTCATAGCGGTCAAGTTTTCTGATACCCTGAGGACCTCCTCCACTATCCAACGCAAATTTAAGCACAACTTTGTACTTGTCAGCAGAGAGCAGGTTCTGCGGGCGCTCTACACGAACCCGAGTTCCGTCGCCGCGGGGCTGCGAGCATGGTTTGCGAATGGGGAGAAAGCAAGCTGTGAACAGTAATAGGCATTTGACCTTGTATGCAACGCCAGTGTGAAAGATATTGTATCTGTCATTAGAGTATGAGATTTTGGGAAAGATTGTGGTTCAGGTAGAGGGTGAAGTGGAAAGGGTTGAACAGGATGCTGGTCAAATACAACAAATCGCGAAAGGATAGAAAGACTGCACCATGTCCCTGCACATTGTCCGAAAGTACCGAACATTCTCGATGCCGACCTTTCTCCATAGATCGAGTCTATTGGAGCAGATACGACACAAATGCGACCTCAGTCCACGTGTGGCATTGTTCAAGTGTAGAAGCCGAACAAGGCTCTGCTAATGCCGTGTTCATCATAGGTCAAACTGAAGAGAAAACAGATACTACATGGAAGGAAAAGAAGAGAAGAGAGGCTGACCCGGTCGAGGGTTTCATTTATGCTACTCTGGAATTTCAATTGTGTCACCTGAGACTGAAATAAGTAGAGTTTGTGCAAAGACCACAGTTTCGTTGGGTTGCAATCAGTCAGGCTACAATGCAAGCTACGATGAACATGTAGAACGACACAGATAGTACAAATAAAGGGCTAGTTCAGGACAAAAACCGTTTGATGACAGGGATGTTTCTGGTATGTACTGTATTGATATAGAAATATATGGTGGTGTATAACCGGGTATAATAATTAGAGAATGATCGAGACCTGACTACTCCGAAAACAAAGTTTAACCCCTAAAAGCCGCGGGACGCCAGATTTAGCTCCGACGAACTCTTTGACAAGTTTGTGTCGTTCTCGTAGTGATGGTTCTTGGAAGTGGTGGACGCAGCAGATGACTTGACCCCTATACTCATGCCGTCATCCTCTCTGTCTTCTCGTCGGATGATGACTTCTGTAGTCATTACAACTTCATCGTTGCGTGGTGCACGCTGCGGTTGTCCTTCCTCTCCTCCCATAGCATAAGCTCTATAAGAAATGTCGCCGGGGGGCTTGTCGCAGTTGTTGCTAATAAAGTTATCCAGGGCGATGCCTGTTCTATTGCCTGTCGATGTGCCAGCAGTGTTGCTCCTAGGTCCGGAGCTAGCATCCTTGTTTCCGGTCGTCATCTCGACAAGACGGTTAAGAATAGTAAACTCGAGTTTGAGTTTTGTGCTGTAGACAAATGCTTTGTAGGATGTCTGGTACTGGTACTGGTCGGCGTACTCGAGACCGAGAATAGTGATATCGAGGAGGATGATGAGAATGTTGACATAGATGAGATGGTTCATTAGTCGTCTGCTTCCTCGCTTGTTGCCCATGGTGCGTTCCAGACGCATAAGCTTGACAGTTTCGGAAATGTAACAAGCCGAGATGATGATTTCTTGGATGAAGAAGATGGACACCTGAATCTTTTCCATGATGGAGTAGGGCTGCTCCCACATCATGGTGTTTTTGGAGAATGAGCCATAGATCATGGGGATAACTGTTCCGTGCATGAGAACGCCATTGATGATGATCATGTACAATACACATCTCAGCCGGAACCTGTTTCTGAGGACAAGATGCAATCTCGACCAGAGCACCAGACTTTGGCCTGAGACCATACAGACCCATCCAAAGGAGATAAAGGTGGCAGCGAGATATCCTACTTCATCAGAAGCATAGTACTTTATCAGGAAACCGCCACAATAAACAAAAATGCCCCATGTCGCAATAAGGAATGACCAGAAATATAGGCCCGAGTGCCGCTTGAAAGTGCCAAAGATGATAAAGGTCAGTTCGATGACGTTGTAGACTGATATTGAGAGAAAGACTAGGACGATGGTGATGGTAGTTTGGGATATGCCATCCAGGCCTGAACCAAAGCCTTGTTTGCCCATGATTGCGGTGGTCAAAGGAGTGACTTGAGTAGATGACAGGGAAAGGAAACAAGAGGGAAACAGAGTCTTTTTGACGAGCCTTGCTAGTAGAACTCTGTCCTGTCATCCAGTTTTGATACACTAACATCTAGTGTTTGACCGCTACGTAATTCATCTTCATCTCAACCTCGACGGTAACAACGGCGCACTAGAATAGCACTACGGTACTTTACTTTACGGTACCCGTGCCGCAGGGCCCGAGCGTTGGATGTCTTGATGAGTCCATCAAATCGGAGTCTCTTGGAGCGCCTCACAGCGAGTCAGGTCCACCCTCCCCTTGGAGACAGATCATTTATCCCCCTCTTCACAAGCGAATTGGATCCCTTTTTAGGGCTGGGCGATTGATGATCCAACACACAAGACTATAAAGTTTGGGATCAAGTGGGGAGACTAACGGCGATCGTAGCGTACATCTGGCTAGGTCCGTTGTAGTTGGGGGGAGGGATCAAGACTGAGGCTTCAGTTTTGTTTTATGTGGTTTTTCTTCAGCATGAATGCAGGATAGATTGCGAGAACATGATTTGATATCCCTGAGTGTTGCAGTCAAATGGTTCTTCCACGATGCTTCTTTCAACTGACAGGGTCACTCAGGGACAACTCGGTATATGCCGTACCTGACTACTCATTTCAAAAGGACAAGGCCTTATCCATGCGAATATCAGGACTCTTTGATGTTTATCCCCCAGTTACCGGCACTCGTTTCTTTTCCCCGCCCCTCAGCGTCCGTATTATTGGGATTGCTCTAGACTCGACTCGCTACTCGCAACAGGGATTGCACGTTACATAGTGCGAACACATTGAAGATCCTGGCATATCTCATTTCCATACGCGGCACGATTTGAGACGGAATAAAAACTGAACAGTACGTAACAACAAAGACAGCTTCGGCCACGAGAACGAATAAAACGACTGTAAAAGGTTTCGTGGCTTGTTACGTCGGCATCCTTCCAGTGGCGTAGATCGACACAAACACTTCCAGAAACTGCCAGGAACTGAATCGCTCAGGGGAAAGACGAACAAAGTGTGTCAGACGGGAGGAATGAAGGATATTAACAGACACAGACTTTGAACCGGAAACCACGTCCCCGGAAATGTCACTCTCATCTACTGGCACGTCGTCGACTTAGTTTCGATTCTGTCCTGTAGTTTGGCCAAAGCATCGATCTCTTTAGTCTAGCTGCAGTTAAGAAACCACTAGTTTCGACACCGTCGCGATGATCTACGCTCAGACCTTGAACTTTTAACTGAAGCTGAGGACGATCAGCTTAATTGAGAAGGTCGTTGAACTAGGGGAATAAATTTGATGGAATGATGTTATTTCCTTTATGTAACTATTTCTAGGATCTTTGTAATCCACAGCTGATGTAGATCCGGGGTCAGTCCCTTATTGTTGAGTTCAGTGAAATTCACATGATCACATGTATCTGCGTCTGAGAGGAACAAGGGTTCTAGTTCTTCTATCTAGTTAATCTTTTGTCAGTAGACTAGTTGAATGCCTGCTGTCGCGGGGGAGTCTTTGTTAGACCCATTGTGCAGATACACAATGCATTGTTGAAAGAAGTTGTTCCAGTTCATACTCTGTTCTTGTTTTTGCAACATGTTAGTGACAGACCTTCCTATGTCCAAGATCGTGACAGGTTAAACAACCAAGCAATCCATAGAATAATGTATTTGAACAATCCAGAAGAACACCAAAGAAATGCGTTTAAAAGGAGACCAAATTCCTCTTCGGATTCCATCATCAACCAACTTATCGACACACTATTCAGACAACACCTTAATAACGAACAGCAATCAACTCTGAACAGTAACTTCTGAGATCACCATCAACTAACCTCAACGGAAACGCCCAACCGAAATCATGTCGTCCCTTTCGTGGAACGGAATCACCTTTGGTGTAGAACTCGAGTTCATGGCTCCCCCTCCTGATCGAGAACACTGGAAACTGTACACTCCATCAGCTGGAGCACGCGCCAATGTTTCCAAGCTGCTCTCTCAGCACACCACCCAGCCCATCACCTGTGAGTGCGAGCACAACCCCATCGATATTTGCTGCGTCTGTGCTGACATTCCTGCCAACTGCAAGGTAGATGCTCGTACATGTGTCATCAACCCCCCTGGACAGATCGATCAGTCCCGGCCTGCGACTGCCTACTTTCACTTCATGTATGAGTATCTCCAGTGCGTCAAGGATCTCAACGCAGAGCGCTGCTGGCCTGGCGTAGAGATGTGCACCCCCATTCTCGGCCAGGCTGAGTTGGCTTCTGGTCTTCCCGCCGTAAAGGACATCCTTTCTGGTATGCGCAAGACTGGTGTACCCATCACCGCAGACGACTGTTGCGGCATGCACGTCCATGTCGGCGTCGAAGAAGGCATGACAGTCTATCTCGCAAAGAGAATCGCCACGCTGGTCGTTCTTCTTGAGAATACTCTCATTCTCCGGTTTGTTGCCCCTTCACGATGGGTGAGTGAATATGCTACTACCATCTGCGAAGATTCGCAGGCTGCGAAAAAGGAAGCAACTATCTGTCCCGCCGAACTGGAAGCTTTCGAGAAGCACATGCCGCCGCGGTCGAGAATGCACCCAAGCAAATGGAACAGCAATGATCCCAAGATGTACTACAGAACTCTACGTACCATCTGGTCCTGCGAAGACCTGGAAGTTCTCGACGTGCAACTTCGAAGAAACGGCCTCAAGAGCTGCGGCCTTGCACTCTCGTTGCGCAACTATAAGGACCGAAACATGAGACGCGCCGGCGAAAACAGATACGAAGGGACACCCTCAACTGTCGAGTTTCGCTACGCGCAGATGAGTTTCGATCATGTCCTCATCCGCAACTGGGTCGAAGTTATGGCGCGCATCGTGGACCTTGCACGAGCCCAAGACGATGAATTCAAGGACATCGTCTCGACAATCATCGATGTGAACTACGAGGCTGTTTCACAACGCACCTCTGCTTGGAAGCCTTTGCTGAAGCAAGTTTTCAAGCTGGAGCATCGCATTCCTGACTGGGAGGCCCAGCTGGAAAAGTTCAACCGCGATGAGTACATCTCTCTCTTGGACGAGAGGCTTCTTCTCCGGCCGGAGTAGGGGTGAGAGTGAGTATAGGGGCGTTTTCGAATTTGGGGAATCTGGCCGACAGCTAGCTGTTGGCCTGGTTTGGAGTTTGGAGTTTGGTACGGTAAGTATTTGACACAAAGTAGAGGTATCAAGTGATACCAAGACAATAGACTCTGTACTGTCAACAATGTTTTTATTCAAAGTGCATTTTCTCGTGACAATAAAGGTATTTTTTGTGAATCGTAATTACTTACTTTTGATTCTTGTTATTGATTGTTCTTTTATTTATTTATTGTCAAGGCTGGTTGCCATTGACGGCCGTTGCCAGCTAGTGAATCGCCCACCAAGTCAACCACTTCCAATATTTATCTGCCTGCTAGAGAAACTCCAGCTTAACTCTTTTTTATCCTGTCTACACCTGGATCAAAACATCTTGTCATTCTTCTACCTATGAATCGATGGTCCTGAACCAAACACAAGAGAAGCTGTCTTTACCTAGTACTCCCGGGCATCAAAGTCATTTACTCTGCTGCATACACAGAGACTCGCGAACAAAATGAACCATAACATGACTACTGACGGTGATAGCATGGCCATCGACGGTCACAACATGGCCACTGAAGATCCAAACATGACCGTTCAAGATCAGAGCTTCAACATGCCCATCCAAGATCCAAACATGACTATCCAAGGCCAGCGCATGTCCGTTCAAGGTCAATACATGCCCATTCAAGGCCAGAGCCTGAGCATGCCCATCCAAGGCCCAAACATGACTATCCAAGGTCAAAACACGGCCACTGGAGGTCAGGGCCAGGGCATGTTCAGCCAAGTTCCCACCGAATGGGGAGACGAAGGACGAGTAGACTTCACCAAGCCTATCGAAGACCAGTGGGTCAGTATGTATATTCCCTCCCAGATACCATCTTCTCCTCGGCTAACCTCACTAGGTGCTCTTGACATCCTGAGCATACGCGCTGAAAAAGCCGGTATCACTCCTAAACAGGCTGTCGTCAAGCTCATACTTGAACTGGATATAAAGCACGACAGGCTCCTGGACCTTGCCGAGGAGGATGCAATTTCCGCCTTACGCGGCGAGCCTGATACTGAGGATCGAAATATCAGACGTGATTACATCAAATATGCATTGGATGCGGTTGACGAATCCCGAGAAAAGGCCTACGACCTTCTCCGCCGAATGTATGTCGAACTGGATCCAAGCTGAGTAGACATAGACTAACTCTGTGTGAAGGAGGCGTAGAAACACTCCCCGCTGGATGTTTTTCAGTGACTTTTTCATACCTTGTTGGGAAGAATTCACAGATTAGGTTGAAGCCAAAGGTTCTTGATATGATCTGTTTTGGGCTTTCTCTAGATATGGAGAATAAGGGGAGGTTTGGGAGGCCATGGGCAGGTAAACAGCAATTGTGTTGTGGTGTTATGGACATATCCTTCTTATTAATTAGACACCTTGCATCAAACTCTGTTCCCTTTGCTCTCAACCATGTTATAAATGCATCAACTTGATAACGTTGGAATAATTACTGTAGGGTAACACAACCCATGTCAAGTATCCCTGTCTCACACTAAGATCGCAATCTAACTTGGCAAGGCTTGGCTACTTGGACCTCTTCATCGACGATCTCATTTCCGGTCTATTCCTGGATCCATCATCCACTCATCAACGGCTCAAATACCGAGGCTGGACTTCATGATGTCATTTCCTAGCCTCATCGAGGTTCAACATATCGACAAGGCAACCTCAAACCAAGGCAAAGCATCATTCATTGAAGATTTGACAATCTCGATAAACCAATCATCGAACTTCTAATACTAATAACCAATCGCCGATCTTCATCGACTGCTGCTTCTCCATATCTTGTCTCATGGTCTGTCGTGATTCACCGCGTCATAGAAACACCTCGAGCCAGTCAGCTTCAGTCGACGCAATGCATGACAAGATGAACTATCTGGGGAGATTTAAAATGATGGGATTCATATAAAGGTAGTGGTCCTTGGGCCAGTAATTGAGTCTCACAGTTAACAATTAATAGTAACATAATCATGGCTCCATCAGCAGACACTTCATTCTCGGCTCACGTAGCCAGCCAGTTTCAGTCCTACGAGGAAGATCGACAGTCAGCCTCCAAGGAATCAACTTATGCTACCAGCAACGGCGTCCCTGTGGCTCACGCCTACGAGGCCCAACGATGCGGCGAGAATGGGCCTCTTCTTCTCCAAGACTTTCACCTAATTGATCTCCTTTCTCATTTCGATCGAGAGCGTATCCCTGAGCGAGTTGTTCACGCCAAGGGCAGTGGTGCTCATGGATTCTTTGAGTGTACCGACCCTCTCGATGATCTGTGTCTTGCCGACATCTTTTCCGCCAAGGGAAAGAAATGTCCTGTTTCCATGAGATTTTCGACAGTCGGAGGAGAGTCTGGATCGCATGATATGGCCAGAGACCCTCGTGGATTCTCTGTCAAGATGCGAACTGAGGAGGGTGTAAGTGAAGTGACACCACACTGCGAGGGCCATGCTAACAAGCCCCCAGAACTTGGATTGGGTTTTCAACAACACTCCCGTCTTCTTTTTGAGAGATCCCGCCAAGTTTCCTCACTTTATTCACACTCAAAAGCGCGATCCCAGTAAGTCTGCCACCTTACATGGTCATATCAGTATCTAACAGTTACAGGTACTCATCTAACTCATGCTGATGATTCATTCGCTTTCTGGGACTACCTTTCTCAGAACCCCGAGTCAATTCATCAAGTAATGATCTTGATGGGCGATCGTGGTATTCCCAAGTGAGTACACTGGTTAAATATCAGATATCAGTGCGTCTACTAACAACGAACAGGGGATACAGAAAGATGCACGGTTACTCTGGACACACTTTCAAGCTCGTGAACAAAGCCGGCGACTGGGTGTACACCCAAATACACCTCAAGTCCATGCAAGGAACCGACTTTGTTACTCAGGAGGACTCGGCCGATTACTCACCCGACTTCTCCCAGAAGGATCTCTACGAGGCTATCCAGAACGGAGACTACCCCAAGTGGACTCTCGAAGTGCAGACTATGACTCCCAAGGAAGCTGAGGAGTTATGGGAGAAGGAGAAGATCAATGTCTTTGATCTCACCCACGTCTGGCCTCAGAAGCAGTTCCCTCGTCGCAAGGTTGGAGAGTTTACTCTCAATGAGAACGCTATCAACTACTTTGCCGAGGTTGAGCAGATTGCTTTCAACCCAGCTCACTTACCTCCTGGTATTGAGCCTTCAGCAGACCCTGTTCTTCAGTCACGCTTGTTCTCTTACCCTGATACACACCGTCACCGCATTGGAGTCAACTACCAACAACTCCCCGTCAATGCCACACGTACAGGATACAAGTTTGGCAACTTCCAGCGCGACGGCCAGATGGCCTTCTACAACCAGGGTGCCCGACCTAACTACCTCTCGTCCATTGATCCTATCAAGTTCCGTACCCGAACCGTGGATCTCGACAAGACACACGGTCACTTCACAGGCGAAGCCATCACATTCCTCACAGCAATCCGCCCCGAGGACTTTAATGCTCCTCGCGCCTTGTGGAGGAACGTATTTGACGAGCCAGCTCGCGAGCGTTTCATCAACAATGTTACTGGCAAGATGAAGCTCTGCAAGCAGGAGGAGCCTCTGAAGCGACAGATTGCCATCTTCCGCGAGGTAGACCCTGAGATTGCCGATAGACTCGAAAAGTCAACAGGCATCAAGGGATACGATGGAATTGCTGATATGAAGTTTAATGGAAGCCACAATTGTATGAATGGCGAAATGAAGCTTGCAAATGACATTATCGCGAACAAGGGGAAGAGTGCTACTGCAAGGAACGGTGCCCCGGCAAAGGGATGCCACTCAAGACTGGAGACGAATGGACACTTGAACGGAACAAATGGTAAATAGGAGGGTTGAAACAAGTAGTAATACAATTAGTTCTGAACACGGTTGTAAATATTCATCTGTGTTCTGATGTCGTCGTTCAACCATTATCCAAGCTGACCAGAACAAAAACCCACAAAGAACAACTACTGTAATCTCCATTTTGAATCCAAAGACAGTATCCGTACAGCTACCAATCGTCTACCGGTCGCTTCTTACTTTGCCTCCTCTTTGACTTCCGCCCTGGGAGCCTGCCAAGTACAACTTGGAGGCGCACACGTCTCAGCACACTTGACACAAGCAAGTTCACTCTTTCGAAAGCTCCCTTTAATGATACGCTTATCGTCGAAAGCGTACCTCGGACAGTGCATCGTGGGGCCAGCGTTTCGCCCAAACAGTCGTCGTTGGTAATCACACGCTGAACCCAAGTCGTCAACAGCGTAAAACATGTCGATGTAGTGAAAGGCTTCGCCGCCGATTATGGCGCGACCGCGGGTCATTTGAGGGCATTCGGGACCCTTGGCGCAGCAGCATACCATGCGCTGGAACGAGTATGTGCACATTTCAGACAGAACTCTGAGGAATTGAGAGTAAAGATGTAGACAGTGGTTTCTTTGATGGTTTATCCTAAATGCGACAACCCATAGTATATATGAAATGCCGTCTGTTACACTCCCGCTTCTACTCGGGTCCGCAAACCCCAAAGGGTGCGGTGTTTGCCCTGCCCTTGACCATCCTCCCGTTGTACCGTGCTATGCAGCGAGCCGTAACCAAAGCTACGGGGGTTTCGCGGGAGGGGACAAACATGGTCTTGGGTTCTTTCTGATGGAACTCGAGATAGACGAGACGGGTGAGTATCGCGAGTGCGACTAACACATGGTGCATGACAGGGGGTTAAACTGTGGCTGTGGGTAACCCTATGCAGCAGAGGATCAAGAGTTGAATACACAGTCTTGTCGATGTGTACCCAGTCAGCGAGGCTGCACTGCCGGTAGACCAGAGCCTGCGCGGCGAGTGGGAGTTGAATCGGTAGACGACTCAGGACAGCTGTGCAGTTTCTATCCGAATGGGATCATGTGGCATCACATCAAGAACAGAAGGCATAGTCTCAATATTCATCATTGGATTGTGAGAGCTTAGACCGTTAGATGGTAGTGTTCAGCTGAACAATTTGGCTGAGAGAATTGGTGACTTGTCGGCAAGGAATTCAAGTTTAGTTGTTCTCTTGTTAGATACTTGCAACCACGACAAGGCAAAGCAAACAATACGGACGCGATGTCTGACCTCGTAAGTAGAGCCATTTGCTCAGGATATAGTAACTGAGATAAACATACGTGAGTATTCATAAACGCCACAAATTTAAAAATTGCCAGACTTGATACCACTCGTATCACACAATTCAAGGCTTTTATTATCATCCATCTTACAAAACTTGGCATCTAGTTAGTCCATCTGATCAACAGTGGTAGCATCCCCATTTCCTCCAGTAGAAGCACCCTGAATCTCTTTATCCTTGACCCCAACAGGGAATCTCCAGCTGAACGAATCCTCTGCCCGTCCAAGCTGAATATCCTTCAGGTGCTTGAGAAGCTTCTCAAACAAAGGTCCAGGCTCCTCAGAACCCTCCTTGATATACGTCGCAATATCCTCCTTGCCATCAACACGACGCGTGATGGATCGAATAGGAACAAGCGCCGCAGCCGTACCAGCAGCAAAAACCTCGCTAAACTCCTTGAGTTCGCCATACTTGATGGCGCGCTTCTCAACCTTCCACCCGTAGCTACGTCCAAGCTCCTGGATACTGTCGCTGGTGACACTGTCGATGACATTCTTGCTATCAGGCACAGAAAGTGTCACATCATCCCCATTCACCTTGACACCAATAAAGCCACTGGTGCTAAACTCATCAATCTCCTCGTGGCGCACACTGTCGAGGTGCAGCGTGATACCGTATCCCTCGTCACGCGCCTTGTCGCTCCAGCGCAGCACAGGAGCGTAGTTTCCACCAACCTTTGCATTACCAGTTCCATGCGGCGCCGCGCGGTCAAAGTCTTCAAGAATCAACGCCTTGACGGGGTGCGCGCCGTGGTAGACACCGGTAGGGATGACAAACACCGCAAAGATGTACTCGTCTGGCGGCGAAAGACCAAGCTGTGCGCTGGATCCGTAGAGCTGAGGACGAATGTACAGAGCGGCGCCTGTGTCGTGGGGTGGTACGTACTCTGCGTTGAGAGCAACGGCAGCACGAACGGCGGAAAGAAACAAGTCTTCCGGCACGGGGGGCATGGACACGACTTCTGCAGAGTGCTGAAGACGCTTTGCGTTGCGGTCGGGGCGGAAGACGGTGATTGCTTCGTCGTTGGGAGTACGGAATGCTTTGAGGCCCTCGTAGGCTTGTTGGCCATAGTTTAACGCTGGAGCCATGCCATGAATGCGCATAAAGGGATCAGCGACGAAGCGGAGAGGCGTCCATTTGCCAGTGATTTTAGAGTATGTAGATTCGACATGGCCATTGACTGCAATTGTTAGACTTGCCCATCTGGGTAGAGATGAGCTTACCTTCGCGGACCTTGAAGCCCACGTTGGACCAGTCAATTGTGTTGACAGGAGGAGGAGGAAAGGCAGTCATTTTGGTTGATGAGACTGAAGCTGTCAAGATGTTAGCAATCATCAGCCCTTTATATCAGCCGTTACTAACATTTATAAGCTCTTGACTAATATTCTTAGTGATGGTCTAGATTGAAGCTCGGAATTCAGGCCCCGCTGACTCCCAATTAGTTCCCGCCGATGTCGCAGACCGCGGGGTTCTTTTAGTTTAGAGGCGTCTTATTTGCTTGTGGAATTGCTGATGTCATGATGAGTAGATGAACAATAGTCAATCATCTCTGTGATGATCTGTATACAAGCTTAGTTGGCCACTCCTCCCTTCGAACCAACGAGTATAGAGACGTGAGTTGAGACAAATCAATTGATATGGTTCAATCCCGTTTTCATTTATGCTAACATTCATCATATGAGCCTTATAGTCGAGTACCTATCTGTATGTACATGCAAAACAAATGCGGGTTCAAGTCTTTAATTGAAGCTATACCATAACCACCGCTTTTCTTCTAACAAATAAAACAAAAAAAAACAAAAAAACTCATTCCAAACCTCTTTCATGTCGCTTTGGACCTGTCTTTCCTTATTTACCCTGCGCCCTGACCCAACGCCAACGGCACAAACACAATACAATAACCCATGAATCAATCACTCGAGTGAAGCAAGACGTTGAAGACACGAGAGAACACCTATAAAGTTAGCAATTATCACGATTCACCAAGAGAAAGACACGTACCACTGACACCCTGCGTAAGGGTGGCTGTTGCTTCGGTATTACGGTTACCGAGACTGACTGTCACGACATTCTCTACAGAACCGTCGTCTTGTAGTCTGTTGGCCCACTTGAACACCTTTTCATCCTCTCGTCCATCGCCAATAACCATCAGGAAATCAACTGGTGCCTTTTTCTCCGTGGTAGGGTGAATCTCCTCTTTTAGAGTCTCAAACACCTTTCGGGCGGCAGTACGCTTGGTCCAGTCAATAGGCTCAACGGCAATACATCCATCAAGAGCGATAGCATGCACACGCTGTGATTCACAAGCGTCGTTGACGTGGCTAGCACAGTCTGAAGCTTGTCGTGAAGCGGTCTCATAATCCTCTGCACTCTTGTAGTGGAAGATCAAACTGCAGCGTCGCTCTTCAATCTCGGCTCCAGGAGTTCGTTCAAGGAAGTATGTCATGATGGGTCGGACTGACTCCTTCCAATCCTTGACGTGGTCTAGATCCGCCATCTCGGTCCATGAATCATCTCCATGCGACTTTAGGAAACATCCGTTCTCTGCAATCAGACCCAGGTTGGGGACGCGACGGAAGACACGGTCAAGCTCCTCAGGTCGTCGACCAGACATGACGTAGACAGTGTTGCGCTCATCAAGAAGTAGATCGTTGAGAACATCTAGAGTTCGCTGAGGACTGATGGGAATGATCTGGTTGACGGGACCCCAAGCCACGAGTGTGCCTTCATAATCAATGATGAAAAGTCGTCGCTCAGCCTTGGTGTACTTGGACGAAAGGGCAGGAACAGACAAACGAGGGACTGATGTTTGATCTCGCTTGTGCTGTTCCTCATACACAATGTCCAGACGACCGAGGAACTCAGTAAACCAGTGAGATCCAGTGTGCTTGACAACACGGCCGTAAAGGTTGTTCCATCGTTGATCCTTTTCATCTTGGCCCATCTCCAAGGCTTGCTTGATAGCATCGGCACACGCGCGGTAATCCCAGGGGTTTACAGCAAGTTCATTCTTGGCAAACAGGGATGAAGTACCAGTAAACTCGGACAGAATCAGAGAACCGTGCTTCTTTTCAGGAAGAAGCTTTCCATCTTGACAGAAGAGGTACTCGTGAGAGGTCAAGTTCATGCCCTCACGCTGGCTAGTAATCATGAGAGCATCAGCGATGGTCAACAAAGCAAGATACTGAGCGTAGTCAATATCCTGCTTCAGATAAACCACTGGCTGATACGCTAGATTGGCCCACGATGAGTTGACTCTGGTCACAATGTCGCTAACAGTGGCCTCGAGATCGCTCTTTTCGCTGGACGATAGCGCGACTTGGATAAGAACAGTGTTTTCGCGCCACTGGGGGTTCTTGTTGAGGAACAGCTCATAAGACAAAAGCTTCTGGCGAACACCACGGACGTGGTCAAGCTTGTCACGAGCGACAATAAGTCTCTTACCCTTGTACCGCTCCTGCATAATCTGAAGCCACTTGGCAACCTCAGGAGCGTCAAGATGCTCACGGAGACTGACCGGGTCGATGCCAATAGCGAGATGAATGACATCAACAAATCGGTCCTCAAGTTGAAGACCATCCGGTGTAGCCTCAGCGTTCAGAATACGACTGCAAGTCTGGAGGAAATGGCGTCCGTACTCATGGATTTGGAAACCGACAAGATTAGCACCAAGCATACCCTCCAAAAGTTCCTTTCGGACAGCTAGGCATCGGAAAACCTCGGATGAAGGGAAAGCAACGTGCAGGAAGAAACCAATCTTGGCCTCGGGGATCTTCTTGCGAACCATTTCAGGGACGAGAAGCAGATGGTAGTCGTGAATCCAGACAACATCACCACGCTTCCAGTTCTTGACGATCTGGTCGGCAAAGGCCTGGTTCACATTCACGTAGTACTTCCACGAGTGATCCTCGTACGCCTTGCTCTTGGGGTTGTCGGGGATTTGGTAGTGGAAGACAGGCCACAGGATGTGCTTGCAAAAGTGAGCGTAATGTCCGTCAAAGTCCTTGTCAGAGCAGAACACGGTCAACATGTTGTGTTCGTTGGCCAGAGTGTTTTCAATGTCCTGCTTTTGCTCGGTACCCTCGAGGGCATCAGTAGGCATGCCTAGAGTACCAACCCATGTAATCTCGTCAATCTTGCCATCGCGAGCAGCGGCATCGGCAGCATTTCGAAGACCACCGTTGCCCTGGTCGGCATTCACAACCATCCATCCAGCCGACGCAAAGACTCGGTCGTGGCTGTCGCTTCGGACAAGAGGTTTGGGCTGTATAACTCCCTGGCGTCCTAGTTCGCGTGCCTTTTGCATTGTACGGCTGTTCTCGGATAACGCAGGAGGAGGAGGGGAGCTGGCTCGCGACTTGGGCTGGTTGGCTCGGCTGCCCCATGGCTTTCCGCTGCCAGCATTAGAGCCAGGTCTCTTGGGGAACGGTATTCTTATTCCATCTTCGTTTGCGAACAAATTCACATCAACCTCTTCGGTCGGTGTTCGTGGAGGCGTAATGTCCTCCTTCTGGAAGAGACTTGGTTGACGGTTCAGAGGCGCAGGTCGTCCGCCAACGGGAGCAGCAGTTTTGGGTGGTAGAGCTGCACCATCCTTGGGAACTGCCGAACCAGACAATGAAGCTCGAGTATCACCGCGGAGGTTAATGTTTGAGGAACCAGACAACGAAGTCCTGGAAGGATCGACACCGGGAGGGGGAGTGCCGGGGAGGGTAAAATGTATGGTTTTGGGGAGGAAGCTATCGTCAAGTTAGCTTTCGTCATTTCTCGCTAAGCTTGGTGGGCTCTTGGAGGGGCACGAGCGGGGAAGAGCAAAACAAAACACCAAAAGCACATACAGAGAACACACAAAGACGGTCATTTTGGCTAGAAATTTGTGTCAAGTAGAAATTTATAGGTCGTGTGGGAGTAAGTAATGTTGGAAACCCAGGCTGAAACGAGCAATGGATTGATAATGATACTATTGAGGTATCTCGTATGACGACTTCATGTAGATGGAAAGCTGAAAATGCGAGTGAGCAGTCGAGGAGGCGTCGCTTTTTGTTGAGAAAAGTAGTAGCTTATCGCAGGCAAAACGCCTCGTTGTCGCAGATGCAGATGCGCTCAGGTATAAACGGGACCGAATGTGGCGAACAGTACCGCAAATGGAACAACGCGCGCGGTAGAAGACGACAAGATGTTTGCAAGGATCAAAAGGGGATAGAGATAATTGCAACGAGAAATCTCCGAGTCGTGAGATTCGTCAGGTGGTTTGAGTTTGAGTTTTGGAGAAGCAGGGACAAGCTTGGATAGCTCCGAGATGTTCGAGGGCCCGACTGGCAATTAAAGGATTTGAATGAATTGAAAAGAGGTATTTTCCGAAACGGGAGACAACCTATAACAGAGCCCTGTTAGTTGAAAAGGTCTAGGCCGTGATTATATGGTAGGATAAATAGAGAGACAGGGAATACTGAGCCAGTCGAAGTAGAGAACACAGACTGACGTAATGCTTGATTGGTGCATGGATGGAGACATGTGCTGAAATGATAGACACGGGAAGCTTGAGCCTCAAGACTTGCCTTTGCCTGGCCTGACCTGGGCCTGAATATCTTAGTAGATAGTTGGTACCTGATAATAGAATAGATCAACAAGTGGAGAATCACAGCAAACGGACGATACACAAATTGGACGTGATGAAGGGCCGATGAATCCAAGAGGGCAGTGGGCGGTCTACAGAGACAGAAGCAAGACAGAAACAAGAAAAGACAATGAATTCAAGCAGTTCAACAAAAATATTCCTACACGAGATCAAACATGACGTAGTTTGGGAGAAAAGAAATCGGGATCAGTTGTTGAGGAACAAAAAGCAGGAGAGTTTGGTCCGTGATCCAGACCCAGTCCCAGTCCCAGTGTAAGAAAGTAAGTTGATAGATGACGGATTACGAGTTCACAGTGCAGTGTAGCATTGATGGAAAGACAAAGAATTAGTAGGATGTTGGAATAATAAACTCCAATACTACAATGCTACTCTGGCAGTTCAGTCAATCAATACCCAATACCTTATCACAGTAGGCAGTCGATTCTTTCTCTCTTCATCTTCTGTCTTTCAATTTTCTTCAAAGATCATAAACTAAACCAGACCGATGCAGTGGGGTTTCAGGCCCACGGCAACAGCCTGCCATTGCTCTTTAGGCGATTCTTAGCGGGTAGGCTAAAACCAAGCCCCAGAATAGTACCTAGAAAATAGACAGAAAAAACAAGGATGATGTACAGATGATGAGAGACGTTTGGGGAAGCCAACAAGGCACAAAAGCAATATGGGTCGGCAATGTTTTTGCTTGGCCGGGTGATAGATTCCGAACTCATCAGATCTCGATGCCAGAGGTACGTACTGACAGTGTCTCAATGCCTACTGATATGAAAGATGTTGGAAAAACTGTACGTGGTGTTGATGTTGATCAACGGGGAAGGACATTTACATCTGGTCAAAATGCCTCCTGTTGATGTCTATCTCCAATATCAACTGTAAGCTGCAGTTACCCCAAAACAATAATCAGGCGGCCTCTCAAATCGACACACCCTCTGTCGTCGATCATGCACTTCTACCTGATGCCAAAGTGCAACCTTGATCAGAACATCTACCCGGGAAATTTCCTCCAGTCTGTGCAACTCATCGAGATGTGAGATGCATAGGACCAAAGACAGGTACATAAACCTTGAATTTCTTCCCGGATCTACCTATTCACTACATTCCACAACTTTCTATCCCGGGGTATGCATCCATCATGATAGTCAACACCACAAACTCCTGTCAACCACACGCCAAGGCCACACCATCATGAGTTTTCTTCACTCCATCACAGTATCCAAGGTGATACAAAATGATTCGTCATAACCTCGATATCTCGAGCTTCCTCACGTACCCTGGTCAAAACTGGTGCACCGGCCCGTCTACCATCCACGCCGTCTTACACGGGCCGTTTCTACTTCCCGAGCGCGTCGCATGAAATCAAATTCATTTCCTTTGCTTCCCGAATACTCGCTTCAGGGTTAAGTAAAAGCCGCATGAACCACGCGATTGGAAGCTGTGCATGACGATAGCCGGGTTTGCTGTACGTGCCCGCGTTTGGATCGCGACATGCACCTTTGCCGCGCCGTCTTCAGTCGCCAACTGTAGAGCTGTTCACCAGCGACAACTTCTAAAATTTCTATCAAAGATCTTCAGGGGACCCTAGACTATTGATACTCTCATCGCTTTGAATGCACCCCGCAGGTTGACCGTGGTGGAGATACCTTGCCGCTTCAAGCTTTCAGGCAGTGTCTCGGGGCAATGGGCATGGAATGAAATGTGCCTGAACCAGGATCTTGTTTGGGGTAAAGAACATATCCGGCCCATATCACATGGGATATCTACGGCGACATCGAAAGCAGTAACAGGAATATCACTCATGAAATCATCACATGTGAATCACCAGACTGGATATTCCTCTGCATGCCTCTCCAACATGTCTTCTCCAACTTTCCATCCGAGCTCTTACGCTCTGTAACATCACACTCGTACAACATTCGGCCCCAGCAACAGGGTTTGTCGGCTTTCACCTGAGCCCACAGCCGGAGGACCGGGGCCCGCTACGGGACCGGACGGGTCATCTCAAACGGGACATGTTCGGCGATGAGAAGTATTTTCTCTTCTTGGCTTTGTGTGAGTGATTTATTGTAGTCTATAGATTAGAGGTTGATACAATCTCATGCTAGCAAATCTTCAATATTCCTCGCATACAATTTGTTTATGCTATGATCTTCAACCCCGATGCTTCCCGGAAACCATATCGTCCACTCACAATCAGCGGGGTAACCTCGTGGTGCTAATGGCAACTTGTAAGGGAGCTTCTAGAAAAGATACCTAGCAACTGCATGAGAGATGCAATGCCGGTCCGGTTGCCATAGAGGCTGGGCATTCAAGCCAGATTGGAATGCATGCATCCAAGCTTACAAAATGACTCGATAAAGAGACAATTCCAGACATTTCGACATGTGCACGGTTGGGCTTCGATGGAATTTCAGGCTCTCATGCAAAAAAAGATAAATTTAGCTCGACTTGGTGGTGATGCTACCCCACAACACCACTTTCTAGACATTTCCAGCGCATCGTGAGCTTCACCCAAACAGTTTCTGTTCCACGACCTTTCCCTCGTCTTCCTTGCACGTCTGTACTCGCCGTAAAATGCGGCATCACACAACTGCCGTGCCCCATCACTTCTACAAGCGAACCTATCAGCGTGACACTACCTAATGCGACACTTTCTGTAAACGTGCTGGCCGATTCAAAAGGTGTCGCGCTGATAGGTATAGAATAAATGGGGATTGGATGCAGATTGGAGCACAGCAGGTCCAGAAGCTTGAAACCAACTCCCGTGCATGCATGATCTGTTGCAAATCCCGCTTGACAGAAAAGCAGGGTGTTACTTCAAGTAGTATTGGGTGAGAATCGGAAGTTTCCCGGGCAATACCACCCATTCGAATATCCCTCTTCAACACCATATCCCCAGATAAGCATGCCTCACTGCGCCCCGACAAAACCCCATCAAGACACAAGCATACAGCACGTTTCAAATGCACAGCAGACGAATGCGCAGCAAACCAGTTGTGAATCACTTCAGGGGTATCTTGACTTTTCAGAGTAACAAACACCATTTTGGGGATTCTAATTTTGCCAGACCCGGACTGCCTTGTCCTTTCCACCACTGCCGACTCTCTTGCCGTCCGGCGCCCAATCCACTGCGTACACCTCATCCTGATGACCGGGCAGATCAACGGAGAGCTTGTGAGATGCCATTGACCACACCTTGAGTGTTGTATCTTTTGATGCTGTGACGAGTAGTCTGGAGTCTGCTGAAAAGGCGCACTGGTACACAGGAGCCACGTGGCCGCGGAGTGTGTTGATAAACTTGCCATCCCTATTGGAGTCAGTATGCGAATTGAATGGGTATCAGAAATCTTACCTGGCGTTCCAGAGTTTGGTGTGGTTGTCCCAGCCTGCACTGGCAATGAGAGTGCCATCAGGAGAAAACGTGACATGGTTCACCTGCTTCTGGTGACCCAGCATACGTGCGACAGGCTTGGTGCTCTGAGAAGGATCCCAGAGGTACATGGTGAAATCGTCACTGGCAGTGACCAAGCGCTCAGCGATTCTGCCCTGGAATCTGGCTGCCTTTTCGAATCTCTCCTTGGCCTTGGCTCGCTTTCCTTCCTCCGTCTCGGGCACTGGTGTGTGATCGTAGAATGCAGTCCTCAAGACGAAATCTGTTGAGAGGGCAAGATGATTCACCCAGTGAACGTGGGATGACAAAGTGTGTACCAAGGTTCCCTTCTCGGCGTTCCATACTCTGACTGTCTTGTCGTGACTTGCGCTGTAGATCAGACCTTCTCCTCCCCAGCGCACACAACTGACGCTGCTCTTGTGTCCGGACAGGACGTGCTCCGTCTTGCCAGAGTTGACAACCCATATTCGGACTGTTGCGTCCTTGCTAGCACTGGCAAGACGTGGTGTACCGTCTCTCCAGAGGTGATAAGGCTCCCAAACCACATTGGTAATCCATTTTGCGTGACCAGTCAAGGGGTTTCCAACAGCCTTTCCAGTGTCGGGGTTCCAAAGACGAACTGTCTTGTCGAAACTTCCAGTAGCGAGTCGCGCACCGTCGGGGGACCAAGCGACTGCTAGTACCCATCCAGTGTGACCCGAGAGAGTGTATTTAGGAGTTCCAGTCTCGGTATCCCATATCCGCGCCGTCTTGTCTCCAGATCCAGTTGCCAGTCGGCTGCTGTTTTTGGGGCTAAACTGCGCTGCGAGGATTGCTTCACCATGGCCAGGAATCTTGTGGGACATGCGCGTAACGGGCTGGACCTTGAAAACAGCCTGCGGCTCGGCGCTGAGGGTAACAGTCGTTTCGAAAGGGTTCTCGATGCCATGGTTGCGAAGGAGCTGAAGGAGATCGGTAGGGTATTGGTCAACGATGATGTCGCTGCCGGGAATGTGAATTCGGAATCGATACGGGAGGAATTCTTCTCTTTCCTGGATACAGTTAGTAACATCCTCAAATGCTTTGTCCCAGACATACCCTTGCAAGTAGCGTATTCAATAATAGCGAGAGATTCTTTTCTGAGGCGTCGGCTAGAGGAACTTCAATCACATCGGCCATCTGCTTGCCATCTCCATCAAGGAATCGAGCCTTGAAGGAGCCAGCAGGGCCAGCAGCGATCGCTGTAACATCTTGCTGAGTCTGCGTTCGTTCAAGAGTCTCTCTCTTCTGTCGTTTCGACGGAGGGGGTACAATTGTCGCCATCTTGAAATATCTGTGCAGTTACTTCACAGTCTGGAGAATTTCAGAGCGCCCGCGAGATAGTGGGGCAATTGGCAAAATCTTGAAATTTTTGGCGGTGAAGAGCTGCAGCCGCTATTGGGAGGGTGAAAGAATAAACGGCCAAGAATTGGGGTTGTAATGACATAAACTGATTGCGAATTTTGTCTCTAAGACGATAACCATTCCGATCCCTAGTCCGTCCTTTCTATCTTTAACAACTTTGGCCTAAACTCGCTTGTTTCTGCTGGAGCAAATCTGTTTCAACATTTAATACAATTCCTTACGCCATTTCCCTGTAAACGCCATACACCTCAGTTCATACTGCCACCATCTCTCGTCACATGCAAATCATCATTTGCTCTTTGGTCGTTTTCTCCTTGCTCCAGAAGCCACTTGATCGTTCTCCAATAGTCCCGAACAGTGTCATAGGCCTGCCTCGTCGGACAGAGCCAAGCAGACGCCTAATTCTGCCCTCCCTGTGATGGTCGTCCGCGCATCCTCTTAGGAGGTCCGGCATAGTGCTGAAATTGTGGCATATCCATAGTTGGTACAGGGATTGGTGTTTGCTGGGGATTCTGTGGAAGATACATTTGTGTCTGCATCATGACTTGAGCCTGTGCCTGTGCTTGCGCTTGTGCTTGCGCCTGTGCTTGCGCCTGAGCCTGAGCCTGAGCTTGAGCCTGGGCTTGGGCCTGAGAAGTCTGTTGCGGCAGCGGTTGCTGTTGAATGTGTTGCACATGCAATTGCTGCTGCTGCTGATTCTGCTCGACAACCTGCTGACGGCGTTGCCTAGCCCGCTGCTTTTGTGCTGAGCTTTGTCTCTTGGTTTCTTCAATCTGCCTGTGTCGCTTGTCTTGAGCTTCTTGACGTTTTTGTCTCTGCAAATCCTCATTCTGCACAGCGTAGATGGCGGCGATACGGAGCTGAAGTTGCGAGAGAATTCCAACCCTGTCAGGATGCGACATTTTACGGTATTCGCTCTTGAATTGATGAAAAGTATCGCCAGTCAAGCGGAGAACTGCGTTAGAGACACCTGCTACCTGGATTGCAGCTTGGGTTTCGACATCGGGTTGAGGACCATCATCTGCCCAAGATGTCAGAAGTGGCGTGCCAACTGCATCCAAACTCTGATCGCCATCCAGGTCATCAACAATATTTGTCTCGTCTTCGCTTGCGGGTTCGGGGGTTGGTGGTTCGGGTGTGCCTGGCTCGTGGTTGTGCTGATCGCAGGTAATCGTCAAAACCCATCCACCCATGGTCTTTCGATGGACGGCTTTGGCTTTCCATGGGCAATCAGTCTTTTTTGTAGTCGTTTTGTGTTTCGTAGCCATACAACGATACGGACGGCCGCCTCGATCACAGACAAGATCGCATCGGACTATATCGTTTCCTGGAATGTCTGCACCGCCCACTTTGCCTCGATGGGATCTGGCTTTAACAATCTTGTAACCATCCTTTTCCATCCGGTCGCTGAGATCCTTAAAAAGTTCTTCATAGCTGGGGAATATGCCCGAATGGGGCACAGATACCGCCTCGAGGATACCAAACATGATGAGTTCGACGCGATCAACGCGTTCGGAACTTGATGATTGGGGTGTGTGGATTTGGGTGTTGACCGGTGTCAGACCTGAGCCGCGCGTATTCCAACAGCGGGGAGGTGAGGAATTTCCGATTCGGGTAAAGGTCGGTAGTTCTTCCGTTGGTTCGTGTTAGTGAAGCCTCCATCCAGCCGAAGGGTATGTATCAAATCACTTCTGATTTGTATTAATGCTCTCGAGTAAATTTTCTTTGATAGACACCGAAGCGTAGGCGATGATTGAAGATTACCTCCTTTAGTGCGGTTATAGAGCGAGGAATGAGCGAGTAGCAAGTTCTTGCCCGGGTATGATGGCACCTTCCTCGACTTACAACTAACAAGATTCCAGGCAAGAGCGCACTATTACTTTCCGCATGCTGTAAATTAAGTCTCTTCCTAAAAATCTTCCATTCATCGGAACGAATATTGTAAACACAATCTTGCGATCACTTCATATCATCAACCCCTACCCTACAGCGAACACCCGATCGAAGTGAATGAGGCGTATGCATACAAAGGGCAACAATGTCCCATTCGATTCCGTCCAGAACGGACAGTCAAGCGTCAAGCTACCTCAGAAGCAGCAGTACTCGAAGGCCCGACACTTCTGCGACGAGTGGCTACCGTAGCCGAAGACCACATACAAGTCTCAGCGGCTATTCGGGCTATTCTCCCTCCGTCACAAACGTATCACGACCTTCTACCGCACGTCCTGGGTCTAGACCGGGTACATCTTCAGGAAGGAGATCACGTACCACGGCGGCCTCCTCAATCTTTGGACCTGTCGAAGCACAAGATATTGTGTGTGCACTGAGTGAAGCTCGCGGAGTCTCCCCAGTTGTAGGCGTGGCTTTTGTCAACGTTTCCATCGGTGAAGTTATTATCAGTCAGATTTGTGACAATAGAGCATATGTCAAGTCAATTCACCAGATCCAATTGTCCTCCCCCAGCCGTATTGTCTTCATGTCAACGGTCTGCCCCCCAAACAATCCTAGCACCCTCTTTTCACTGGTACAGAACCTCACTTCTGACGCTCAAATCGATGCATTTGAGCGTTCTGCGTGGTCTGAAACGGAAGGACTGGAGTATATCCAGAACCTGGCCTTCAAAGACGACATTGAGCCGTTAAAGGTTGCTACGCAAGGAAAATTCTACGCCATCAGTTCGTTTGCAGCAGTAAGTGGATAGCCCAGACATAATTCAGGCACTGATCGGCTCTAGGCTATGAAGTACATTCATCAAAAGTTCTCGATCAACTTTGTGCCGCACTCACTTCGCATTCAGTACCGACCTTCTGAGGATACCATGATGATTGACATTTCAGCAATCCAATCTCTAGAGATCATGCAGAATCTTCGCAACTCCAAGTCCAAGGACTCGCTATTTGGCTTGCTGAACCACACATCAACTCCGATGGGCTCTAGATTACTTCGAAGTAATATCCTTCAGCCACCGACTGATGCTGAGAGAGTTGTTGTCACTCGCTATGATGCGCTTGAGGAGTTGACAACTAATGAAGAAATGTTTCTAGAGATCCGGAAGGGTATGACTATAAGCGAGTGTAGAATACCGCTGACATGAATAGCGCTTAAGATGTTCCATGACATAGAGAAGCTCCTGACCAAGGTAGGTTAATGGGTATACTCAAGACTTATACTAAAAGTAACAGTTGATCATTGTGCACACAAACGCAAACGTCCAAAAGGTTGAAGAACAAATCAACCAAGTCTTGATGGTCAAAAGCTTCCTCGAAGCTATTCCCGAACTCTACACAGCGCTAGGGCCGGCCACATGCGATCTACTTACCAAGATCCGTGGACGTTGCTGCCCCGAGATCACAGGCCCTATTCTTGACAAGATCCGGCAAACCATCGAGGCAGATGTCACTTACATGAAGTCTGCACTGGATCTCCGCAATCAGAGAACCTTTGCCGTCAAAGCAGGTATCAATGGCATGCTTGATGTTGCGCGTCAGACTTACAAGGAGCTCACCGAAGAGATTCATTTACACATAGATGCATTGAATGGTATGTTCTGTGCTATTTCCTGGTCTAGACTAACGATAAACAGGAACTCACAAACTTAATGCCACTCTGAGATATGACAACGGTCGAAAGTATTGGCTGAGCTTTCAAGCAGCCGACTTTGATGATCGGCCCATACCGGATATCTTGATCAACGTAGTGCGAAAGAAGGACAAAATTGAATGTCAAACTCTTGACTTGGTCAAACTGAACCTGAGGCTCTCCGACACCTCGAATGAAGTGGTAATTCGTAGCGACAGTGTTGTACAGGATTTACTCAGGGAACTCCGAGACAATGCACCACATCTCTTTCAAGTCTGCGAATCAGTTGCCCTCATTGACATGATCTCATCCTTTGCGCAGCTCGCCACTACGCGAGATTATGTGAGGCCCGACATCAGCAGCACGCTGGCATTGAAAGCGGCAAGACATCCTGTTCTTGACAAGGTCAGTGAGAACCTCAGGCTGAAGACACTAGCTGACGGCTTAGAATATGAATGGCAAGTTTGTACCCAATGACTACTATTCCACAGAGCAATATTGCTTCCACATTGTGACGGGATGCAATATGGCTGGAAAGAGTACATACATTCGGGCAGTCGCATTGCTTCAGATCATGGCACAAATTGGTTCCTTTGTTCCTGCAGAATATGCTGCTTTTTCCATCATTCACAGCATCTTTGCTCGTGTCTCTCTCAGCGACAATATTGAGAGTAACCTTTCCACATTTTCTGTCGAAATGCGTGAGATGGCTTTCATTCTGAGAAACATTGACAACAAGAGCCTAGCAATCATCGACGAATTGGGCAGAGCTACGAGTAACAGAGATGGACTGGCAATTGCGATTGCCATGTCAGAAGCCTTGATTGAAAGCAGGGCATCCGTCTGGTTTGCAACTCACTTTATTGACCTCACAAAGGTTCTTGCGGATCGTCCGGGCGTCCTCAATCTATACCTTGCTGCCACCAGTTCTACGACGGCGGAGGGCATCCCTCACATCACCATGCTTTACAAGGCCACTTCGGGTGCTATCAGAGGTGAAGAGCACTACGGCATCAATCTGGCTAGAGCGATTGGACTGCCCCAAACATTCATCGACAAAGCAGAAGGGGTGGTAGAAGATCTTCGAAAGAAACGAGAAGCGAGCAAACGCAGCTCGGAATCATCCAGACTGGTGGCTAGGCGAAAGCTAATTCTCAATTTACAAGATGCCTTGAGACAAGCCAAAGATTTAGGAAGTGAAGAAGCTCTTTCGGGGTATCTGACTCGATTACAGGAAGAGTTTGTTGCACGCATGGAGGAGGTGGACAGCATGTAGTGGGTATAGCGGAACTTCTGACATGATTCTCTATTTGATGACCTGGGACTATACACCAGGGCGCTTGTAATCTAATTCGCGAACACGCTTCCACACTTCTCTTACAGTTCGTTCTTGTGTCTGGCGTGCGGTTTCTGTTTCCGAGGGACCTGCAGGGCTGACAACGTTAGTAGGATCCGATGATTGATTGAAGTCACTTACCGTATTGCCAGGTATAATCGACCGCCGAGATGCGCTCTTGCTATTTCGGCAGTTTCTGGATCGTTGGGAGGATTGGCAGTTGTAACAAGACCACCAGCTTCTTCGAGAATGGCGAAACCAGCAGCGACGTCCCTGTTGGCGTTAGCATTGAGTCTCAGATCAACGTTGAGACGTACCATTCCCAGCAGCCACCTTCCCACCAGATATCTAAAGAGCCCATTGCGACATATGCAAGATCCAAGGTTGCGCTATATCAGTCAGTAAGGTGCTGGGATATATGAGTAGCAACATACCTTCCCAAGCTTCGCACACCATGAACCATCCCACCCTTGCCTCCTCGTCCATTCCTCTCTGAAGCTAAGTTGACAAAAGACTCGATCTTTCGCGACAAGTTACCGTCTGGGATGTCTCGACGGTCTTTGCCCCATTCACATGAGAATGTGCAAGCGCTAGGAGCATTTGCGGGCATGGGAGGGATTGGGTTTCGAATCAATGGCAGCCTTTGAGTCTCATTCAACCATGCGCCTTGGCCTGTGCATGACGAGAAGAATTGGCGAAGGAAAGGCGCATTGATGACACCAATAACCGGGACACCTTTAACGACGAAAGCGATGGATACACAAAACATAGGAAAGAGATGTGTAAAGTTGACGGTACCGTCAAGGGGATCGACTACCCATGTTGGCTTGTCGTCGACGAGGTAAGTTCGTGATGCGCCAGTAGAGTATGACTCCTCTCCCAGGAATCTAATCAAGGTCAATGGATGCGATAACGAAATCAACAGCAAGCTTACCCGTGTTCGGGGTATTTACTGGCGACAGTTGTACGAATGAAGTTTTCGACATCTAACACACTTAGCCATGACCCAAAATCAGAAACACGAACTAACCGTTGTCAGTCTTGGTTACCAGGTCTACCGAGTTCTCCTTCTCGACATATGATACGGTAGTGGAGGAAGTGCCATGACCATCGATGCGGCGCTGGGCTGCAGCCATGAGCATATCTCCCGCATCCTTGCCCAATTGGACGGCAAAAGCATAAATCTCGCTCAACTGTTGGCTATCCATGTTTACGGTATCGTTTTTCCAGAAACAACAAAAGGATAAAAGTCAAGTCTGCGATGGAGCTGTTTTGTTCAAAAAGAGCCGCGTCGAACCGTCCCCAGATCTTTCCGCACTACGGATTGCGTGCGCTGCGGGGAAGCATGAAGCTGTCAGATCGATGGTCATGATCAGTGGAGACTAGGGATGAAGCTTTAACCGGGTTGCGGGGTGGCTTGGGGTACCTTTTGCGGGTGCTGTTGATGGTCAGGACGACGGAATTATACTTTTGCGGGGAATAGTTCATAAGATGGTGATTGCGAGTTGAATTGGATGAGCAGAAACACCATCCATCACTTCATCATGTCTCGTCGTCTCCTCCTCCTTAACGGCCCCAACCTCAATCTCTTGGGCACCAGGGAACCTCACCTTTATGGATCAACAACTCTGAAAGACGTCGAAAACGATGCGATCAACCAAGCATCAGGTCTCTCAGCCACAATCGAGACTTTCCAGGCCAACTCGGAGGGTGCGATAGTGGATCGCATTCACGAAGCGCGCGGAAACATTGATGCCATCATCATTAACGCGGGCGCATACACGCATACGAGCGTCGCCATTCGAGATGCTCTAGTCGGAGTGGACATTCCGTTTGTTGAAGTTCACGTCACCAACGTCCACGCCAGAGAGAAGTTTAGACATCACAGTTATTTGTGCGACAAGGCGGAGGCAGTCATTTGCGGGTTGGGTGTTTTTGGGTACACGGCTGCGATTGAGTACGCAGCAAAGCATCTGAAGTTGAGAACAAAGTTATAAATATATGATCAAATTTAAACATCGCTATGGTATTACGCTAGAACATGATGGGTATTACAGATTTGCTTGCAATCTTGGCTGAACTTGATCAGAAGTTCGCAGTCCGATATCAATCTTCATCTTCTCAAATGACTCGGCAGCTCTTTTGGCAGTCTCTTCCGGAACAATCTTGTCTGTGTCGAGGAATCGTCTGTTGAACACTTCGAAACTCAACCAACCCTCAAATCCAAGGCCCTGGACAATAGCTCGGAGGAGCTGCTTGCTTGGGAGGTACGCACCATACGAACTCTCGCCATAAAAGAGTCTGGCATTGCGCGACCAGCTCATGCGCGACGGTTGCTCTGCGTTGTAGAAGGGGTGGCTCTCGTTCAATGGCGAATTGAGCTTCTCGCCATCAGCCACCTGCAGAAGAAACACCCTCGAGACGTCAACTTCTGTCAGGAGTTTCTTGATGGAATCTTGTGTTACTTGGTCGCAATCGCTCGTCTTTCCAGACTCGGTAGCTGGATCAGCATAGATTCGTCCAAGGATGTTATAAGTGTCGAGACACATTCCAAAGTTGGACCTGTCAACTCGCTGCACCATCTCCCAAGACTCCTCCCACAGGGACAGCCTGGTTCCCCAGCACAAAGCCTCAAAAGCGAACCTCACTACAGGCTGCTGCTGCAATCCCATCTCGGCAGCACGAGTAAAGTCGGATGTGAGAACATTGATGTCGTCAGTTGTCTGTTCTGCGGGAAGGAAACTACTGGGAAACAAGATCAAATCCGTGTCGAGGGCGTGAACGAGGTCAAACCAGTGCCTCAACTCGTCAAACTGCTTCTCTTGTGCGTCTCTATCGACAAGCCCACCAAAGTGCATAAAGGGCTGGAGACAGATGATGTCGAGGGAACGGTCTTGGCAGAGATCATGGATTGTTCGGGCGGCAATGACTTGGTTGGCGTGAGTGGCGCCGCCGGGGAGGGACTTTGAGAGGTCGACTAGGTCTTCGTAAAAGACTTCTATGCCTTGGAAGCCGTATTTTGCGGCCATGTCGAGTTTATGGGGGAGGGAGTGGCCTGCGAAGCAACGGCCTAGGGACATTGTGCATATGCTTGGTTTGTGAGCCATGTTGATGGTTGTAATGTGATGTGATGGTATTGTTGGTGATGGACTCTGGATGTGAGATGACTTGATATGAACTTGTATAGATTTGATGAACTGATAAAGATGACGATGTGGCACTACATATAAATAAAAACCGGACATTCCCTTTCTCATATAACAAGTCCACGATAAGAAGAATCATTCATCCAATGTGACCCGTCTGATGAGTGCGCATCTTTTCCGTGCTATCTGTGTCTGTTTTGGTCGTCATAACCCGCCACAAGGCGGCGACAACCGCTAAAGATGGTACAATACGTTTTTCCAGAACATTTCCCATGTTTACCAGGCAAAGCTTGGCTCGACTTACATCATGGGGTTCGTGATGGTGGTGTAAGCTTACCCGGGATAGAGATGGGTAAGTCTTTAACCGGACCCAAGATTCGGCAAGACAATGCCTGCTAGAGGATGTAACCCCACGATGGGGAAAGAGTTAGTGGAGGTTAGTGGATATTCGGAGGAAAAACCCTCGATTTGATGGTTCTTCCTTTTATCTTTTCTCTCACTGGATAGTTTTGATAGAGAGTACTTTAGACGTTGATGACCCAGGTCAATTGAGTGTTCTATCATATCATATCATATCATATTATTTCTCATATTGTCTTATCATCTTTTATTTACATCAAAATGTCTGTCCAACAAATAACATCTTCTCCCACTGGAGACTCACTCCAAACCAGCCAAGTCTCACAGCTTGAGCGACATGGATACTTGTTTGGCAAGAAACTAACAGCCTCGCTGTCGCCTTTTCTTCACGATGTTATCTACAAAGCTCTTGGTTACAACTGGGGTCAAGTTCGTCTTGACTCTGCGGATATTGATGGCTTCTTGCAACTTGCGCAACACCCTGACTTTTACGGTACGTCTTTTACTCACCAATCCATGGGCTCTTACTAACTCACTTATAGGCGCTTCAGTGACTATGCCCAACAAGGTTGCCATCATCCCTTATCTGGATGAACTCACAGAAGAATGCCGCGACGTCGGCGCCTGCAACACTCTTTACCTCCGTGAAAGAGACGGCCGTCGCATCTTTTGTGGCGCCAACACAGACGTCATTGGCATCAGAGACTCTTTCTACCAAAACATTGAGAGTCCCGATGTCGTCTTCCACAACAAGCCCGCTCTCGTTGTCGGCGGTGGCGGCGCAGCCCGAAGCGCAATCTACGCTCTGCGCAAGAAGATGCAGGCAACAACCATTTACCTCGTCAACCGAGATGAGGCAGAGGTAGAAGCCGTCATCGCCGATTGTGTATCCCGCGGGTACGGCGAAGGCTTGCTACACGTCAAGACCGTCGCACAAGCCTCATCCCTGGAAGCACCCGGCGCTATCGTCGCATGCGTACCAGACTTTGAGCCCGTGACAGAAGAAGAGATTATGGCTCGCGCTGTCACAGAAGCCTTCCTCGACAAGCCCCAAAAGGGCGCCATCCTTGAAATGTGCTACAACCCCACACCTTTCACAAAGCTGGGCGCTATAGCTGAGGACAAGGGATGGAAGGTAATCCTGGGTACTGAGGCGTTGATATACCAGGGACTCGAGCAGGACAAGTACTGGACGGGCAAGACGTTGGAGGAGATGCCGATTGAAAAGGTGCATATTGCTATTGCCGAAAAGGTTGCTCAGAGGGCTGAGGCAAAGTTGTGATTGAACTGGGATTGCATCGGGAGGTCAGCGTGCATTGCTTTTATAGATTTGAATACAAGAATAAGTCTCAAGATGATGTTTATCGTGCCCTATTGTCCTCTGGTCTTGAGCTCCAAACTAACCATGAGGGTCATGGTGGTGATGATCATTTGGGGTTCGGCTTGAGAGTGATTTCACCGAAAGGCTTCAATACTATGATTAATAATTACTAATGTCACTCACTCAAGCTGAAGCAATTGAATTCTAGCTTTATAATCATCAAGCTCCAAGTTGTCTTTTCCGATCTGTTCGGATAGATAATGGGATGGTTTGTTGCAATCCCTAATAAAGAAACAGACACTTCGCTATGAATTCAATCCCAAGGACCAACATGACCAATTCGATCTATGGCCATCATGTAAGCTAACAGAAAACCCCAAAATATTACATTCTATGCCCGAGAACCGTAGATCAAAATCAACCCCGGCCAAGGATTCTTCGGCAACTAAATTAATTTGCCGAACAAATACGCTACTTATATCACAACTTCCTCTTGTCGTCATGGTTGACATCCTCCATCAACTCCATCACAATGGCATCCTCAATATCTTCGCCAGAAATGGCTCAAATCACAGACCTTGACTCACCAGCGGAAACCCAGCGAACAATAAGACGTATCAATGCTGCGTACGACTGGACAGGCCCCGACGATCCAGATAATCCAAGAAACTTCTCATTGCTCACCAAAACTCTGAGTATTGCTTGCATCACATCTCTGGCATGGGCGTCTTGTTTTGCCGGAGCGATATACGCACCCGCTCAAGCATCTGTCGGTCAAGAATTTCATCAAGGACGCTTAGCTTCTGTCATGCCCCTGTCGCTGTACAACCTCGGCATGGCTTGCGGACCACTTGTTGGTGCGCCTCTATCAGAAACATATGGCCGAAAGACAGTCTATGTTGCTACGACACCAATATTCCTTGCATTTCTTCTTGCGTCGGGCTTCACAAGAGATATCGTCAGTTTATCCATCTGTCGCTTTTTCGCTGGCATGTTTGCTTCACCAAATGTGAATAACACGTCTGCTACAATCATGGATTACTGCGAGCCAAGATATCGCGGTGCGAGTCTGGGAATCTACTATTCTATTCCATCCCTTGGTGCAGCTGTTGGTCCGCTAATCGGAGGCTTTGTCGAGAGGCAGCTTGGATGGCGGTGGACACAGTGGATTGCTGTGATAGTCACTTGTGCGCTATACATCCCTGTCTTGTTCACAAAAGAGACGTACAAGAAAGTTGTTCTCAAACGAAGATCCATCAGGATGGGTATGGGAGACAGTTCGTCTCAACAAACGTCTGTCTCTAGAACTATTCGACACTTTTTTACAGTCCTCATCCTTCGACCGCTCCATATGCTGTTTACTGAACCAATAGTCACCCTGGTCAGTTTGTACAATGGGTTCATCTTTGGACTTTTGTACACATTCATCATATCTGTTCCTTGGATCTTCAGACACTACTACAATTTTAGCAAAACAGGCGAATCACTCTCATATCTGGGTATTACTCTTGGTACGCTATTCGCTTGCGCCCCATTTGTCTTTATCGATTTTTCATACTATCAAAAACGTCTCATCCGATGGAATCAAACACATGACGAACCTCTACCCCCAGAAAATCGTCTGATCTCCTCCATGATTGGAAGTTTTCTGCTTCCCGCCAGTCTCCTTATAGCAGGTTGGACAGCTGAATACCAAGTTCATTGGATTCTCCCTATACTCTTTCAGGGACTCACCATGCTGGCATGTCTTTTGATTTACGCTGGTGTGAATCTATTCATGTTGGATGCGTATGGCCCGTTGTATGGTGCTTCGGCGTCTGGAGCCATGATGTTGAGTCGATACTCTCTAAGCTTTGCGTTTCCAATGTTTGCATTGCAAATGTTTCAAAAGCTTGGGGCGGGTTGGGCAACAACTCTCTTGGCTGGCTTTACGTTGTTGATGGCGCCTATACCGTGGTGCTTTTTTGTATACGGGGAAAGAATTCGAGCGAGGAGCAGATATGAGTCAAGTTTGTAGGAGAAGTATTGAGGAAAACAGACTTAAATTGTTGTAAAATCAATAGTTTTAAAAATTGAAATGAATTGTTGCAACCTTCAGTTCCATATCCACCGACACCCTCACTGGTTGCTCTCTTTCCAACCAGCGTATTTACGATAGATATCCTTCCTAATAACATCCTTCAAGTCTGTAGCTGTTTTAGTAATCTCATCGTCCAGAGGTAGAGCAGCACAAATGGCCCCAACAGCACAAATATCATTCTTCCGATCAATAAACCACAACAATGTCAAACCCCCTCCCCAGCTCATTGTATGAGCACCATACCACCCATCAATATCCTCAAGCGTCAAAGCACCGCCAAGGCCATGTCCAAGTTTGGTATTCTCATCAATTCCAACTCTGAAGAAAGGACCCATCGGGGTCGCGAGCATGGCTTGGTGACCAGCGGCTGATTCGGGGTTGAGATGGTTCTGAAACATGTCGTCTACAGTTTCAGGCTTGAGGAGTTTTCCATCGTTTGAGAGGAGAGATTGGAGGATTTTGATATAGTCTGTAGCAGACATTGCCAGACCATGTCCACCGAAACATCCGCTTGAGCGAATATTGATAGAAGCTCCTTGACCCATGACAGCAAGACCCAGACCTTGGGGGTCATCAGGATTGAGATCGACATAGCGCTCTCTCAAGTCTTCTCTGGTAACAGGATGGAACTGAAAATCATTGCTACAACCAAGAGGTTTCAAGATACGTTCATGAAAACGCTTCTCGAGTGTATCTCCAGTTAGACGCTCAACAATTCGACCAGCCCAGTCAAGACTAGACCCGTACATCCAGCCAGCCCCAGGCTGATGGCAGAGCGGGTAGATGAATGTGTCTTCGACATTCTTTTTACCTTCATCCTTTGGTTTGTATTTGGCACTCCACTTTCCAATAGACGGGTTGAGAAAGTCGTACGTCGTACCAGCGCTATGCGTAAGCAGCATCTCAAGTGTGATTTTCTGAGCTGCATCGTCCAATAATGGCTCGTCATTTTCAGACCATCCTGTCAGAACTTTCTTTTCGGCCAGCTCTGGAGCCACGGTTGACAAGTCTTCTTTGAGAGTAAGAAGACCTTCTTCAACGCACTGCAGAGCAGCAATACTAGTTGGAAGTTTTGAAGCTGAAGCGAAACACAAAATATCGTCTAATTTCTGAGGATGTTTTTCACCCGATAGAAGAGTACGTTGACCAAGAGCAGTGTTGTAGGAAAAGTCTCCTCTGGAATTGGTAGCGCAGATGACAGCTCCGTTGATTTTACCAGAGTCGATGGCTGCTTGAATTGACTGTTCTATGGTTCTTGACATTGTGAAAGAATATTGATTGGATGTTGAATAGAAGTTCTTGAGTTTAGACGAGAGATATTGGTGTGAAGTGAAGAATCTCTGTCGTGAAAGCATGCTTACATGAGGCAATATTTATTATATCAAGTCAAGTAAGACACCTCAATATTCCTCCGAGGTCTGTCACGTGTAGCATAGCACCACGGGTGATTTAAGCCAATTAGAACCCTGAGTTTCCGAGCAGACAAATGAGCTTCAACATGGTGATTGAAGCTATTCGGCCGGTGAGTCAACATTGGGATCAACAGACCCATATCGCAATGAACTGGTTGATTGATAGTAATAAATTATAAATATTATTCTTCATAAATGCTAACACGCTAAATGCACTCATCCAATCTATCATCGCATCGTAATCTAAGCCGCACCCTCAATCTGCTCAGCCTTGGCCTTTTCCTCCCGCATGTCAACACCGTCAGCGTTGTGTCGGAACTCTTCCTCTTGCAATCTCAAATCCTCCATGACAATCTTGTTGGCCTTCCAGATAGGCTTGGTCGCAAACAGCTTGTCCATAGCCTCCAGAGGCACACCCTTGGTCTCGGGAATGCAGAAAAAGACAAAGAAGATGGAGAGGATCATGAGAGAGGCGAAAAAGATGTAAACACCAAAGCCCCAAGCTCGGAACATTTGCTCAGTGAAGCGGGCAATGATAAAGTTCCAGAACCAGTTGTTGGCAGCGGCGTTGGCCTGACCCAGAGATCGAGTGTTTTGGTCAAACATCTCAGAGTTGAGAACCCAAGGTGTGCCGTTCCATGATGGGGTGTAGAAAGCAGTGTAGAGGTAGAAGAAGAACACAGCTGCGATACCACCAGAGGAGAGAGAAACATCTTGTCCACTAGCAAGCTTGGCCTCGGTGTTGGCGATCTTGATGTATGCACCAATAAAGTACATGGAGAATGCACCACCAGCAGCACCAATCATGAGGAGGTTTCGTCGACCCATGTGGTCAATAAGAACCATGAGCCAGACAAAGGTCAAAGTAGTCTTGACAACACCAAAGATACCCGTGGTGAGGAAGCTGGTGTTTGTTCCGGTAATGCCGATCGATTTGAAGACGGTAGGGCTGTAGTAGTTGATGGCGTTGATTCCGGAGCCTAGATATGTTAGTCATTGAAAAATGATACGAGTATCTGTAGGATGCTTACCATTTTGGAACACAAATAGGAGACCACCGAGGAGGAAGCGCCACTGAACCTTACGGTTCTTGAGAGCAGCGAATGGCTTCCAGAAACCGGCACCAACAGCACTGTGGTATCGGTCGATCTCGGCGTCGATAAAGTTAATCTCCTCAACAATGTAAACATCGTCTTGGCTTAGATTTCGCATCCAGCAAAGGTTCTTGATAGCCTGCTCACGCTTGCCCTTGGAGAACAACCATCGAGGCGACTCGGGAATAAAGACAGCGCCGACCATAAGAAGACCAGCAGGGATGAGCTGAACAGCAAAGGGAATGAGCCAGACATTCTCGTTTTGGCCAGGGGAGTAAGGGAGATGCTGGTTGATTCCGTAGTTGATCCAGAAACCGACAAGACCACCAGCCTGCCAGCCGAGTTCGTAGAGACCGACAAGGCGACCACGAATAGCAGGTGGCGCCAGCTCAGAGATGTAAATTGGTGTCATGTTGGAGCATCCGCCGACACCGATACCGGCCAAGACACGACCGCCGATAATAAGACCGAGACCCCGGTCACCATTGGCACCCAACATCATACCGGCTCCGACCATGAAGACGGCAGAGAATATGATAAGAGACCATCGACGACCGAGAAAGTAACTGCTGACGTAGGCGAAAAGGGAACCGAAAAAGGCACCGGCTTGGTAGACAGAAACAATGTTCTGCTTGGTCAGAGCCAAAGCAGCAGGATCGTAGCTCTCAAAGTTGAACTCTTGAACAAACGAGGGCAAAGCCAGGGTGGTTCCGATAAAAGCAGAATCATAACCAATCGTACAAGCAGCCATTGACGCAATGGCGGCGCATGCGTAGACGCGCCAGTTGTAGACGGCCTTTGGCGTAGGCCGATCCTCCTTGAGAGTCAAGATACCCATGACTGTAACGGTTCAGGGAACTTTGCAATTAAGGTTGGAAAGAAAGTTGTGGGTGAACTGGAGAATCGAAAAGGAATGCCCCAGGACCGGTGGGGAGGAAAGATTTATACCAATTCAACATGGCCCCGACCCATACCCATCCCCCTAGTCTTCTCCAAAAGTTAGCGGGTTCTGGACCGGGGTGATGGAATCTCTCGAGTCAATCCAACAACCAGGAGGATTACGTCTCCAGCTAGAGAAGCAGTCTGGGGTTTGCGGGGTTGGATCTGCGGGGGAAGAATACGCTTCCGTGACATGTGTCTGCGATCTGAGATTGCTTTGGTCTGTTGGGGTAAGAAAACAGCGCGGTTCTGGTATCTCGTGTGCCGGTAGCCGTGTCTCTGGATAAAGAATTATCCTTTGTCTGGGGTCTCCGCATTGTTACCATCCACATGGTCACGAACCTAATCCTGTTTCGTTAGTCAACGGCGATGATCCTGTTATTCTGAATATTTATCCCTGCCATTTGTCTTGACGCGGTGAGATTTTGCTCTGCTTTCGGTTTGCCGATATAAAAAGAGGATCAAGGGAGGGTCTATGCCTAAACAGTTGGTCGAACACTCCCGCATAATAGATTATCACTGCCAAGTCCTCGTGAGAAGAGATAAGGAAGTTTCTGTGCATGCAAGTGCAGTGGGTGGTCTTGGTCTCAATGATTGATAACCCAAAACTTGTGGTGCCCTGTAACCAATTACAAACATGTGCTTGTTAATTTTGGCTATGCTTCCAGATGCTCGGGCACATGTCAGCGAGCAGCGTGTCACTCCATAGATCGGACAGCGAGATAATGTGACCTAGGAAATATCCAAGAGAATTCGGTAACAGCTTCCACATCTAGCCTATGCTTCGGTTATCCAGGTGCAGCCCTGATGATCGTGATTCAAGCCTGTATGAATAATTCGAGACGTGATGATATTGTATTGGACCTGTTCTGTATTCCTAGCCAAGAATTTTGTTTTAGTTGTTGACTTTTGTAAATGGTGGCGTCAGTCCTGCGTGTAACTTGCAGCTCTGACTTTACGTGAATGTTGCAGAAACCACATGTTTTGTTCGAGAAACGTAGCTGACACCATGCTACTCCATCGCGTAGAACCAACAGGTCCTTGGCTTGACCCGTTGAACACTCGGTGTAATGTAATCCGCCGAGATGAATGTCTTGATAAGTCACAGCTTATGAAGCTTGTATGCGTTGGACAAGTTGTCATTAAGGAATCTGCAATGTGGCAGAAGATAATTAAATTCATTAAATCATGGACCAAAGTCGCCTTGAAACATCTCTCCTAAATCGCATCCTGGCGCAAAGCCCAAATTTGTCATAAACTGCGAGTCCACATCGATACCGTCCGCACAGTCTATAGATCCAAGTTCATCCAGTATGGCGTCGTAGTCCAACAGCTGGCTTGGCATATTCGAATCATGGGGTAAAGACCCTATCTGACCATTGAGGTGAGATGTTTGCAGGGTATGAAATGTAAGGTTGGGTGTAAGTGTGTATAATGATTGCGAGTTTGGACTTTGGTCTTGATAACGTTGTCGGTCGAATGGCAATGCTTGCTCTTTTTGCCTCTGCTGCATCCGACCAAGCTCGTGTTCCAGTTCCCCAGATGTGATAGGGGCTGGGTGGGTAACGTGTTGGGTCGGATGAGTGGCGGCTGATAACTCATCCATGAACGACGGGCTTACCACTGGGTGACTGGCGGGATCCACCGTGCTTGGCGTGTCCTGGTTGTTTTTAGATGTGCCAGGTCCTTGCCCCTTTGCCATCCAAGTACCTGTGAGTGCTTGCATCGTGGAATTCCACTTGCCAAGGTCGTCGTCTTGCAAACGCGCTGCATGGCCGTGCTGCTGGACTATCTGCATCAGAATGTTTACGAGTGGAGGTGTTCCGCCAAGTCCAAAGTTTTCCACGCATGATTCGACAACCTCCACAAAGTTGGACAAGAGGGATGGTCGATGACCAGGCACCAAGTCCAGGGTGATTGCCAAGAATATTCCTTGAAGTAAATATGCTGACGGCACTTTCGGTGTTGAGCCTCCAAATATCAGAGAATTGCAAAAGGAAAAGCGAGAGTCAAGGCTTTTCACGAGGTCATCCGGCGTTATTGTATTTCGGCCTCCATCCATGCTGGCACCCCAGAGTGCACAGAAAGAAAATAGTTGCCTAAATGTGTGAAGTGGCGATGCACATTCCAGCGCTGATTGCTGTCTCTCTTCAGATGCCTTCCCGAATCCAGAGACAGACACCCAAGGTTGGTTGGTGTCGTGAGAGTCCCCTATTGACACAGAGGGAAGTGTGTATCGAATGCCTGAAGTTACTTGGGACTGACCAAGGCAAAGTGATGCCAGAGAGTCCAAGATGAAACTTGCAGATAGAACCCGGATTTCTCTGTGATTGAAGGAATGCTCAGCTCCCTGCTTTACTGGGTACATGTGTGATGCCGTGGCCTGGTGATATAGAGCAAGGCGCGAGGCACGGCCGATGAGCGTCCAAGCTGGCATGATCTTTTTCTGGCCTAGCATCACCAGTGACTGTAGGAGCAGAGCACTGACATGTGCTAGATCAACTGCTTCGTCATCGAAAGGTACGAGTCGTCGAGCGATGGCCAAAATCTTGTCGGGGGTAAATCCATTGTCGTGGGAGGAACGAGGGGTTGCGGCATCTTGAAACGCAGACACCGCAAAAACAGCCCAAAGTTGAGCATGAAGCGCGGACGTGAAGCCTGCTTCGATGACGAGTCCATTGGGAGGATATGTCAGGGCCGTGCTGGTGATAATGGCAGGCTCGACAATTGGGAGCCAGCTGTGGGTGTAGGAAACATAGATGTCGACAAGTCGCTTCCAATGAGGAGGCAGTGTCAGCTTGGTAGACGGCCGTGATCCGCGCTCGTCGTTAAAGTTGTAGGATGGCGTGGCGAGATGTGTTGGTGGATTGACGCCTTGAATCGTGATACTGGGCGAGGAGTTGCTGTCAAATAGAGGGCCTGGTGGTGTGTTTTCCTCTGACTCTGAATCGTCTGCAGAGGTTTCGTTCTGTGGTGTTTTTTCATCCGATAAGAGCCTGCCAATATCTTTGTGAACTCGACTTTTGTTCCATCGCCGATATAGTCGATGGTTGGCCTTATCCTTGGTCGCGAGGATGCGAGTACCTTCTGCGCCGTCATCCTGTGTGAGAAGCTGATGTAAAGCGCCTTCACATCCGGGAACCTGTTCAAAGAGCCATGCGAGGGACAGCTCAATTGTCCGGAGGTAGCCAGTTTGCACACCTCTCTTCCGCGACGCAGGGGTATACGAACATGGCCTGTTTTGTGCAGTGCATGTTCCACAGTGAGGACGGGCGCCGTCGCACTTTTCTCTCGCAGTTCGACAGGAATCACATGCAAGAGAGACTCGCTGGCGTTTGACAGGAGCTGTTGTTGCGGGAGCGCTGGTGGTATCCGCATCGTTCTCGCGTTTCTTTGGCGGCATTTCTTATCTTTGTCGACAGAGAACAAGCTACCTGTGCCGCGAGGGCAGCAGGAGCATGACGGAGTGAATGGAGATACAGCTGGGCCGAAGCGGTGCTGTCGCGCAGATCCAATCAATGACGATCAGCTCAGAAACGTAATCTCTGTGCCATTGTCATCAATGTCCATGACAATAATGCAACACAGAGCAATGGCTATGATGAGATGAGACGCGATCGATGCGGGGAGACCTAGGGTCCTTGAACTTTGAGTTGATGGAATTGAACTTTGGAGTCTCCGAGACCGAGCGTCGAATCATCACCCATGTTATTGGACCGGTCGCCGGAGTGGGTCGGATAAACGCTTTCCCGACCAATTGCCGTACTTGCCCCAGATTCTCTGGTGGGGGATCTGCCGAGCTCCTTGCCCACTTGCCTCTCTAAACGAATTCTACGACACACTATCATCTCTTCTCCAGACGGTTCTACAAGTCTAGGGGCACTTTATACAGAGACACATCTGCTATGGCGTCGCTCTAACAATACGCGGTCAATAATCCCGTCCAAAGACGCGAAATGGCTGGTGTCAAGAGGTCTCTCGGGTCGATGCTCGGCCACGAGGATACCTTGCTGCGACCAAACGGTAATGGCCGTACAAGAAACATCCATTACGATCATGGAATGACCCCCGATGCCCTCGACCCGATGACACCAAGGTCGCAATCCTTTAAGCTGAGCGACACTCTTCAATCGCAACCTCATTCTCAGACTCATTCTCAACCCAACTCCCGACCAGACTCTCGCGCCAATTCCCAGTCAGCCGGCCCATCAAATACAGACCAAAACGATGGACTCACACGGACACCCTCCCCGACCTTTCCGTCCCTGACTGGACAGGTCCCAGACTTTAATCAAGATGCATCAATGATGCTCGTTGGCATGAGAGGTGCCGGAAAGTCAACCCTCGCGGTTATGGCATCGTCGGCCATGGAGAGAAAGGTTATTGACCTTGAGCCAACCTTCCAAAGGGCCATGGGCCTTTCCAGTGCGCAATACAAGGCGGAACACGGATCTGCCGAGTGTTATAAACAGCAGGCCAAAGTCCTGCAGGGCGCTTTGCAGCGACATTCGACCGGCTGCATTCTTGTCTGCTCTTGGATGGAGAGTCGCGTGCAAAGCCTGTTGAGAGAATTTGCATCTACCCACCCCGTCGTTCACATTGTTCGCGATGCGGAAGCGATCCAGAACCACCTCAAGTTTCGCGACAATGCCAAGATGCGAAATCTCCTCGACGTCAGCAATGCCATCTTCAGGTCTTGCACCAACTTTGAGTTCTTTAATGTCTCCGAAAAAGCAACCAAGTCGTCGCTTGCTCGAGCATCAATGGAAAGGTCTCCGGCTCCGTATTTAACATTGAAACATGTCGAGCGACACTTTCTCAAGTTTTTGTCAATAATTTACCCAGCAGGGACAATACCGTTTACGGACTCTGCGTTTCCACTATCGAGGATCCCTGCAGAGGAACGCAACTTTACATACGCCACATCGATCCCTCTGACAGACGTTCTCAAAGACAGTGTTGAAGTCGAGGAGCATGTGAGGGGTGCAGATGTTGTCCAAATTGTCGTGCACGATCTGGCCGACCATGCTGAGCAAGGCACCTTGACATCAGAAGCCAGTGCAAAGCTGCTTGCCGACATCACCAAAGGCATCGGGGTTGTCAGAAGAAGCACAATTCTGCCGATAATCCTCCACCTCTTTCTTCCACACACAGCAACCGATGAAGTCTTGCGTGTATATCTCGAACTCGTCCACCACACCGTTCGACTGGCGCCAGAAATGATGACGGTCGATCTCCGACTTGAGGATGTGCACATCTCGCGCATACTATCAATCCGGAAACGAACAAAAATAATCGGCAATTGCTTCATTATATCAGATCCACCAGCCTGGGATTCTCCAATGTGGATGTCTTGGTACAAAAAGGCCAGCAATTTAGGTTGTCATATTGCCAGATTAATACGACCAGCCACGTCAATCGAAGACAACTTTTCCATTAACCACCTCAAGACGTCAGTTGCCGCTCTGCAAGGTCCAAAGATTCCTCTAATCGCCTACAACTCTGGATATCTCGGTCGCCACTCCCAAACTCTCAATCGCATTCTGACGGTGGTTCGGCCAGACTCGCTTGAACGAGTGAACCCTAAACCACCAATCACGCCTACCATCACCGCAGTAGGCGCGACGAAAGCCTTGTTTTCTTCATTCGTGTACGACCAAATGAAGCTTTATGTTTTCGGTGCCAATGTCAGTTACAGTCTGTCGCCTGCGATGCATAAATCCGCACTTAAGGCATGCGGGCTACCACATACCTACGAGCCAGTGTCTTGCTCGTCGCTTCGAGGGATTAAACATTTAATTGAAGACCCAGAGTTTGGCGGCGGCTCCGTCGGGCTCCCTTTCAAGGTCGAGATTATCACCTTGACTCATTCATTGAGTAACCATGCCAGGGCCATTGGCGCCGTAAACACACTCATTCCTATCCGCTTTTTGAACGAAGACGGCACAATCCCGACGGGCGCCGCCTTTTTCGAGAGCGTGAACCGTGCAGGCCCTATAAAAGCCCTGTACGGCGAAAACACCGATTGGATTGGTATTCGCGCCACCATTCGACGTGGTCTCTCTCCCGCCAACGCTGTTGTATCCAGTACCTGCGGCCTTGTCGTCGGAGCCGGCGGTATGGCCAGAGCCACAGTCTACGCCATGCTCCAGCTTGGTATCAAGAACATTGTTATATGTAACCGCACACGCAAAAACGCCGAGAAAATGGTGTTGCATTTCACACAATTATTACAGAGGAAAGACTTGGGTGTGCTGAGTGCCGAAAGTGAACACTCACGATTCCACGTCATTGAGTCAATGGAGGATCCTTGGCCAACAGATTACCGCTTGCCTACAGTTATTGTTTCATGCATTCCAACACATCGCATTGGTAACGTCCCTGCTCCTGAACTTGCATTGCCTAATGAATGGCTTGGAAGTCGTACTGGCGGTGTTGCTATTGAACTTGGGTACAAGACCTTGGACACACCGTTCCTCACTCAGTTCCGAAAAGAAGCTCATCGAGGTTGGGTCAGCATGGACGGTCTTGACATGTTGCCCGAGCAAGGCTTTGCCCAGTTTGAGTTATTTACTGGTCGAAGAGCACCACGACGGATAATGAGACGGACAGTGTTTGAGGCGTACCCAGATGAAGAGGGCAAGTCGAATTTTGAAGAGCTTCAACCAAGGTTACGGTCACTTGATGAGCAAGAAACATGATGAAATATAGCAACATTTAATGACATCTGGACATTCAACTTTATTTTTTGCACTATTGCTGGCATTCATTTGTCTTGGGACAAAAACGTGACAGCCATTCTAGTTCACTACAAGGTTACGTGATATATCTCTTCGATATTCTGCATTGGAATTTCTATCTCACCTATACAACGGAATTTTCGACTCCGTTGTTTCGTAAGCTGACCCGGTCAAGGCACATAAATGGCACCGCTCACCCATTTATAGATAGTTACTTCACAACAGAAATATTTCCATCATCAACATGACTTGCACAAATCTCAGACAGTCGATCGAACGTACCGCCAGACAATTCTTTGCCGCATATGTTGAAAGTGGTGAAAAGAATGACCCAAGCATCATCAACCGCGACGTCGACGAGAACTGCAAGCGTTACTATCGCCCTTTATCATTGTGCGATTTCTTTGGAGTTCCCGGCGACTGGTCCCATGACAACAAGGCTTATGAGGGCGGAATCACCAACAACTTTTCCAGGGGATCCTTGAAGACGTGTGAGGTGTCAAACTTGACCATCGATGTCGACATTCGCCGAGCAGCAGCCACAACCAAATCTGATATGGTCTTCAAAGATGGCGAGACTCTTGTTATGGAGCATGCTTGGACTTTGGACTTTAATGAGGACGGAACGAAAATTGTCCGGGTTGTCGAGTTTTGCGACCAGTTGGCTACGCGAAAGATGGTGACAAAGGTCTATCCCGACAAGTTTGGCAAGGCTGAGTAGGGTTCATGACATTGGGCTTGTGATCCGCCTATCGGAGGTTAGAACAATCTTTGTAACATGCATCTACAACCAACTATATGAATCGTTCCTTCAAGGTTGCTACGTCTATCAAGGCCTCAATTGGATAGCAGATGAACTGTGTCTTGACTGGTCCATTTTTCATACTTTCGGTCGTCGGCCAAAAGCTAAGCCATCCCAATGGACTCATAATTTCCAACTGAGCGGTTGATTCGTCCACACAGATCAATCTCATCTTGTAAGTAGAATATAGACTGTCGACCATATTAAGAAAGTAGCATCCTCAAAAGCTAGATGAAGGAAGGTTTGTATAAGAGTAAATGCTAAATGTTAAAGTCCTTGAAGGCTTCCTACTTATATTCAACAGGCATGACTGGGTTTTTTCATTCTTACCACTTCCCCTTACAACTTTTTCATCTCTTTCAACTATGACCCAAAGCTGAACCCTTCTCAACATCTACCGCAAACATGCATCTTGTTGTCCGCCAAAATGACGAATCCTTTCAGAAATCTTTTAAACGAAATTATCAATATGATTTTCAACCACTTGTACCCTTCTGATGTCTGGATGGTCCAAAATTCAATCAAGTCCACCAAACACATGCTCGACTCCCATCTGCTAGCACGCCGCCATGCTGTCGACGACCTGATGGGATGGGCATGCAGGCAAGGCAGCATTCAAGCTGTCAATAAGGCTGTATCACTTGGCGCAGATCCGAGTCTGGTCCAGGTGCCCGAAACGTCGGTACTTCGTTATCCAACATCAACTATCGCCTTGGCTTCAAACCATCTAGATCTCGTCAAGCATCTTTTCCATCTTGGTGCAAACCTTCCGCCACACGTGCACGAAGACATACATGCAGAAGTATTTTTCGGACAGAAACCACAACTCCTGAAAATATGTCTGGAGCACTGTACGAAAGACCAGTTTACCAACCTGCAAGCCAACCTCGATCTGGCTCTTGAGCGGCAGGTTAGATGCACAATCGTTACAACATCAGACAAAAGAGCGGCTGCCATGGATAAAGTCAAATACTGGCTGGAATTGGGAGCTAATCCGACTGCGTTGTGTCGAGGTGGAACGACGAGTCTTGATATCGCTATCTTGAGCTTCACAAACCTCCGTCATACGTATTGTCCATCATCAATCGTTGATCCCTTGGTAAATTTGCTCTTGTCTGCAAAGCCTGATCTCAACGCCAATGCCCTTTATGAGACCCAGAAGTTTATGGAAGTGGGGGACGTATCTAAAGCCAGTTTTGTCCCATTAGGAGTGCTATATTCCAAACGTTTTGCACCAAGTCAACCAAGATAATGGAACTCTTGCTTGAAGCTGGAGCAAAGCTTGACCTCCCACTGTATGCGGAACTCAATCCCGTGGTTTATTATGCAAGTATCTGCCGGGTATACGACGCCGAGTTATTCGACTTCTTATTCAGTCATGGGGCAAGTGTTCGGCCAAAGTGGCTCCATGATGATCGCGGAGAATACCACGATGTAACACCCATACATAAACTCTGGGAACACTGGGGTGGCCGGCGTTGTCTTCTGGATGATTACAAGTTTGCGGTAATAAAGCTTTTCATCGGACGGCATGCCGTCCAGAATATCGCCGCTCAATTTGTCCGACACTTGTTTCGACCGCGTTCCAGCATTGACGACAAAACAGAATTCAAGCCCTTGATGATGAAACGATCGCGGGTCATCTTGGAACTAATCTTGCGAAATTGCAATTTCAAGACCACCATGGTTGAAGAGATGGAGGATCTTTTCCACGAAATAATACAGTTGGAAAAGACAAATTCGCCCTGGGAGAGTATCGTCGACCCTATCCTGAAGGATATGTTAATACCATACATCAAGCTACCCATGGACGACGATGTTCCAATTGTCTGATGGGAACAGACCTCTCGTATTTGCGACTTGTCAAGTCTATTACCACTTTTGCAATGTCCAATTGAAGACCGTGGCTACCGCTTCGGTTGGTTGCACAGCATGCACAGCTGATACGTCGACGGTTGTCAGATCAGGCTATATCTTACTCAAGGACATGTCATGTCGGCGGACCTGGCAACTGTTCTTCAGCATTTTCTACAAGATGAAAAACAATCTGCCTCGTGTCCTACTCGTTCTTTTGCTTTGCAGTATTGGCGCGTTTATCAGAACAATACTCGCTCTTCGGCTTCTATCAAACATCATCAAACGCTTTCCTGGCGATTCGCACAGCAGCGTTACGAGGCACACGGCAAGAGAATGCAACGCAGACGATCCTCGGAATTGGGAGTACTCAGCCTGCAGCCTCCTCGTCGGATGCATTCTGGGCAAACTCGACGATCTTTTCAAAAGCGATCTAGCTATTGGCACGACCATACTTGGTTTGGTGCCAAGTGTATTAATTATTGGTGCCGTGCAGCCTGATGAGATTGTGTTTCTGGCCCTCGTCTCACCACAGCGGGCTTTGGCGTTGTCCGTTTTTGGTGTTGCTATAACGTCAAACCCGTTCAAGCAGGTGACTCCTCTCAAAACGCCTTTGACACAAGACTCGGAACATAAATGGCGTATCTCGTTCGCGCGGTTCACAGAGAGTCCATCATGGAAGCACGCATCCTGCAAAGCACTGGCTGACCTGTCCATTCTCGGTATGGCCTCCGTCGCTTTATGGCAGAACTGGAATGTCAACTCGGCTGTTATGGTGCAGTGGTTGTGCGAGTCTCCTCTTATGATTTTCACATGGCCTCTGGCAAATGTGTGCTGGGTTGTATTTCCTGTGCTGTTGCTTCACTCCATGGCCGAAGAGATAAAGATCAAGCATCTTTCGCTGGACATTACATATGACTGGTGGCAAGCGCTTCTTTTGCCCTATACACTGGACTTTGAGAAACGATACAAGTGGGAAATGAAATGGATCCTCATACTTGGTACACCACAGGTCAAGATTCCGTACCCATGGTACAAGGCGTCGTGTGCTGGATCAACGCCGGGGGAAGCTCCCACCATTCAAATTATTGTCAAGATGTCGAACACCCCACTCACCATGAAGTGGTAGATGTACTTCTTTATCATCGAGTTTTGTGCAGTCGGCATATACTTTTACGCTACCTTTGTTCTTCTCAGCGCTATTTTCATAGGAGCGGTTGGAAGTGTCAGGTTTGGAGCTATCATGGCAGCACTCTATGCGGCAATTCAATTCGTTCAGAAGGTGTTTTGAGTGATATCCGGGGTTATGTATTTCAGGCTTTGCAATTCTTTCCTTTATCCAGTGGTACCGATCTATCATGATGCTACTATGGCTTCGAACCATGATCCAAACAACGCCATGATGGCACAAAGTCTGCGTCGTCTAGTGGGAGTGGAGTATACAAATAAGTAATCTAAAAAGCCTGGTCTAAATGTTATAAACTGATCTCATTTTGTCCCTTGTGCTTCTAGCAACCAATTTCCAAGACTCTGAGGCTCGTGACCTTGACATATCCGGGTTAGGCAAAGTCAATAACCGACGACCCGAAATCCAGCACACGACGACAATGGATGCGTCATAACAAAGCTTTCATGACCTGGATCATCCCTCAACATGCGGGGTTTGGGGTATATAAACCTCCCGATGTCCCGGTTGAACCTTCAAACCTCATCTCACTACAACAGCCAATAACCCATACTTTTATACCAATTCAATATCATCAACATGGCTTGCGATTGCGGATCGGCTTCTTGCAACTGCGGAGGAGCTAGCTCATGCAACTGTGGAGAGAGTTGTACCTGCAAGGGCTGCGGAGTTAGTACATTGGTCTTTGACTGGGAATCATAACTAACATTGAGCAGAAATAAACAAATACCATTTTCCGACGAAGGATATCACTCGGCAGAATGAAACAGGCTTATCTAGTCCAGCTACCTCAATATAATTTGATATCGTCAAGACTAAGACCTGAAATGCAATGACGTAATTGTAAATCATGTCGCGTAGACGGCAGTCGCAACACATTCTCCTTCCCATCCGCACCTTCCGGGTAGATGCATATGTCGCATAGAGAGATGCCATCGGCAACAACAACTTCCCTCCTTCATTTGAATCCATTCCATGGAATAGAACATTCAACCACTCACCTAGCCGCCATCACTCCAAATGTTCAACGCGATTATGTCGATCTCATCATTTGCTTGCCAGGGTAGGTGCGGGCGATGCAACAAAGGACTCGAGCGCGCTACATTTTCCCCATTTGAGCGCGAAATGTCGCACCATGATTCGCTATAGTTATGCATATCGGTTCTCGTGTTTCATTTATAGACTATTGCTACCAGGATGTGTCGAGTCCTACTCTCGTTCGACTTTTGGCGCCAATTAAACGCAAAGACAAGGATGTTCAGACGCAATCACCCTGCAATTTCATCGGCCAGCACAACATCAGCATCTTGCCTTACCAATGATCGGCAATGTCCTTGTACCAGCGGGTGTTACTTGCAAGGCATTCTCGCCTGTTTAAAGAGCTTCCTTCTCGCAACGTCTAGTCACCTCAGATCACGCCAAAATGGATTCCCATCGTAGCTCGCGTCGCAATAGCGGCCAGCAGTCAGAAAGCACGGGCACAAAACAACCTGAAGTCACCACATTTTTGACAAAAGAATCCCAAACTACTACACAGTCTAAAGTCAGCCCTGTGCGCTCTTGGTCATGGGAAATCATATCACTTCTATTTGCCCTCGCGCTCCTCGTCGCCATCATCGCAGTTCCTGCACATTACAATGACAAAGTTCTGAAACGATGGCCGTACGACATCAGCCTCAACACCATAATTGCTATTCTAAGCACCTTTATGCGAGCGTCTATGATGCTTGTTGTCGCTGAACTGGTTGGCCAGATGGGATGGCACTCGCTGCGAAAACCTCGTCCTGTTTCCGATCTCCACCACTTTGACAACGCCAGTCGAGGCATTCTTGGAGCTATAAAATTGTTCTGGAATGTCCCTCCGCGTCTTGCCAGCATAATTGCTGCCGTTATTATTATTCTTTCACCCGCCATTGCACCATTCTCTCAGCAAGCTGTCAGGACTGTCCCGTGCCCACGGGAAGTCTCAGGCTCGGCATCCCTGCCGGTCTCACACTACGTCCCAGCTCAAGGGTCGTCATACCGACTGAGTGCCGGCCAATCTGAGATTTCGAACGACATGAAAGCTACCATGATCAATGGTCTTGTCAATCCAACCGGAAAAGACACGGCTATCGAAGCTACATGTGCCAGTGGAAACTGTACATTTACAGAAAACTCCCAAGGCGTGACACACACCTCTATCGCAATGTGCAGTTCGTGTCTTGATACTACTGAGTTCATCAAGTTGAATGTCACCAAGAAACCAGGCTATTTAATCCTCAACTACACTTTGCCAAACACGCAATGGCTTCAACCTATAGGAGGCGGCCAGCTGATAGATGCCGCAACTGGAGATGTTGATTGGGCTCTTGGTGGAGTTGACTCTGCTTTCGCAGAAATGACAAAAAGGTCAATCACGAACTTGACGATTTTGACCTCTTCACAAAGCGCTTGCACCAACATATCCGGGGCTGGTGCGAACTGTCCCGAGGATAGATTTACCAGCGACACACCGGAACTCTACAGGTCGCAGAATGTAGTGGCCATAACCTGTGCTCTCTATCCCTGTTTGAAACATTACCACGCCCAGGTCAAGGAAGCAAAGCTAGAGGAAAAGGTCATCAGTGAAGAGCCGTTAACGCCCATTGAAATTATCTACAGCGAGAATGGACAACCAAAAGTTAAGAATCTCAAGCGCACCACCATTCAGTCACCTTGTTTGGTTGATGGTGAGGAGTACAACTTTGACAATTTCTCTCGCATGGCCGAATCCACAAAAAACACATCAACGGTGGAGATTAGTGGCAAAAACTACACTGCTCCAAACCAGTGCATATATGAAGGCAGGGTTACATATCTCATGGGCCTTGAAAACTTCATGAGAGACACTATCTTTAACGGAGCCTGCGAACCCAGTTACACGACAGGAACACCTCCAAACTGTGGCAACAGATGGTGGCTTGCCCCTCTATACAACTCATCCTACGAAGCCTTGGATACTGCAGTGGATGAATTCGCTACGGTTATTACGAACAATTTCCGCAGGCAAGCGGCGATAAATATGAACATCTCGGGATCGGATAAAGTTACTGGAACAGTAAACGAAACAACCATTTGTACCGTTTTTGACTGGCGTTGGGTCTTACTGCCGGCTGGCTTGATGGTAGTCACAATGGTTCTGTTGATCCATGTTGTTGTTCAAAGCTATACCAACGCAGCATTGCCTATCTGGAAGACATCTGTTCTGCCGTTGTTGTTCTATGGACCCAACGTATTGAACGATCTGACTCGTCAAACTGATTTGGATGAGCTTCAGAGGCAGGCAGGGAAAACCAAGGTTGAATTCAAGGATGATGATGGTATTAGATTGCGGAGGATAGATACCACAGCGACGGAGAGTTGAGTGATGACATTTATGAATAAGGAGTTGAGTCACGAACTATAGTTGATTTGGACGAGACACTTGAGCTGGGTTTGAACAATGATATACATGATTATTACACGGATAATGCTTGCTATGTCTCATGATACACAACTTGATAAACAACACTAGATAAGTAATGATATATTCTGTCTACTAGCCATATCAGCTTGTTAAAAAACCAGAATAACAAGCTGAAGCATGCTGATAGCACAAACAACACCAACAGACGAAGTCATTTTCAAACCTCCATTGGGCTCAGCACTTGTAGCTGTCGCTGCCTCACTGCTGGTTGTCCTAGAACCACTATCAGAAGCCAAAGGCTCTGTTGTTTCAGGCGCACTGGTAGTTTCAGCCGATGCCTGTCCAGTAGTTGAAGTCGAAGTCGAAGTAATCTTTCCATCAGAAGACCAGGCTCGTTAGAAAATTGGCTGAAAGTTCAGGACTGTACAAACTCACGGTTGATCCCGTCTCAACGGCCTGATTATCGGAAGCCGTAACAGTCTCGCAAACCCTGCTCAAAACAGTCGCATATTCTGACAAAACTGTTAGCCATCTTTCCCCTTTTTTTCCATGCCACAGAAAAATACCATTATATGCAGATGGACCGCAAATACTCCAAACACAATCCTCCTCTCTTTCAACCCAGTCCACAGACTCATTGCACCAACACTTCTCGAGGCCTCCTTTACTGCAAGAGTTAAAGTTTCCATAAGTCTTGTAGCAGGATTGGAAACATTCTGCGCGTTTTCCCTCAAGGTCAAAGGCGGCGGCTCCGGATGCGGTCGGTGCGAGGGTTATAGTTGCTAAATAGCCACTTTCGGTGTTGGCTGCGGCACATAGGCTGGTCAAACCCAGCAAGGATAACGCGATAGGTACATGGGATTTCATGACGACAGACTTGTTCTCGTCGGCCTCTATGTAATCAATTAGATTAAGAGATCTAATTTGAAGGAATTGAGGGGTTTATGAAGTTGTCAAGGCGTACTAGCTCAAAGCAGGGGTTGTCTTGGCAGCTGAATATTGGCTTCATTCACACCAGCCATGCCTCAAACAAGGGCCACGTGTGATTGAGAGTACCCGCCGAATGGTTCTTTCTCATCCCAAAGCAGAATCATTCGATTGGGGGCATAACCGAATCCGTTGACAACAAGCCATGCTCAGATGGTCAATCTCATAAATATGTCTAATTCGTCTTTAAATCATTTTTCAAATCTCAAATATGTAAAACCCAAAATCAACACCTTTTCATCTCACAATTATCATTGTCCGCCAAGTTCCTCGGCAACTTGCTTCTTGACCTGCTCCCTCACAGCCTTCCAGTCATTTGAAATGTCAGAAACCCGCTTGGGCAGCTTTTCAAGACCAACAAACTCCTCGGGAAGAACCTTTTCGTTAAAGTTAAAGTCCTTCTCATCCTTAAGAGCAAGCTCGACGGCGCCGGCAAACTTGGCGGGGTGGGCTGTTGAGAGAGAGATGTGAGGAATCTTGGCTTCGGCACGCTCGGCAGATCGGAGAGCAGCGGTAATACCAACGGAGGAGTGAGGGTCGAGGATGTATCCGAGTTTTTGGTAAGTATCCTTGATAGTCTCAAGGGTCTGGGGGTCGCTGACGCGCTCACTCTCAAAGGTCTTGCGAGCGCTGTTGAGAACATCGACGTAGACAGGACCGAAACCACCCTTGTTCTTCAGGTCCTTGAGCCAAGTAGCAACCTCTTGTCCAGCTTGCTTTCGGTTGAACTCGACATCCATACCGACAGTCTCGGCAAACTCATAGGCCAAGAACCAGAGAAGACGCTCAAAGTTGCTGGACACTAAAATGTCCATGGCAGGGCTGAGAGTCTCCTTAACGCCATCCTCGTGAGCCTTGACACCATCGACCTCAAGACCGCCCTCCGCCTCGGGACCCTTGGCCGGCTGCTTCTCGTACTTTCCAGTCTTCCAGAATCGATCAAGGATATCGTTCTCGTTAGTAGCGATAACAAGCTTGTCGACAGGGAGACCCATGCGGGTGGCAAAGTAGCCGGCCAGGATGTCGCCAAAGTTTCCAGTGGGCACAACAAAGCGGACCTTGTCGCCAACCTTGAAGTTGGGGTCTTTTCTGGCAAGGGTGAAGTATGAGTGGAAGTAGTAAACGATCTGAGCGAGGATTCGGGAAAAGTTGATGGAGTTGACGGCGCCAAGCTTGAGGTCGGCGTTGGTCTCGGGGTCGCCAAAGAGAGCCTTGACAATGTCCTGTCATTCGGTTAGCGATGCGCTTATGGGCAGAAAGTATACGAACCTGGCAATCGTCAAAGGTACCGGTGACGGCAAGGTTGTGAACGTTGGCGTCAGTACAGGTAGTCATCTGGAGCTCCTGGATAGGGCTGACACGACCCTTGGGGTGCAGGATGGTAACAGACACATCCTTCTTTCCTCGAAGACCATGGATAGCAGCGGATCCGGTCTAAAATTGTTAGTTTGGTACCAAATCAGACCACGAGTGACTCACATCACCACTTGTCGCACCAACAACAGTCAAATGATGTCGGTCCTTGCCCTCTTTGCCCTCATTCTTTCGTGTAAGAAGGTATTCGAAGAGGTTACCAAGGAACTGCAGAGCGCAATCCTTAAAGGAGTAGCTGGGGCCGTGGAAGAGTTCGAGGAGGTGTAGGTTGTCCTTCAATTGGACGAGGGGGACGACTTCTTCTGCGCGGAATGTCGAGTAACTTCGGTTGATGATGCCTTGTAGGTCTTCGGCGGGAATTTCGCTTCGGGAGATGTAGAGGCTAAAGATCTGGAAAGCCAATTCCTGGTATGAGAGGTCTTTCCAGCTTTGCTGTTTTTGTTAGTCTACGTTGCCGCGCAATGCATTTGCAGTGTGGTCGTGCGCACCCATTCTGTCGCAGCAGGAATCTCGTGAGGAAGGAAAAGACCGCCATCGGCAGCCAATCCCTTTAGGACAACGGTCTCGAAGGAGAGCTTTCAAGGTTAGCGGGTTTTTCGTGAAGTTGAGATCAAGTGTCCCGTACACCATAGTCACCACCTCTTGTGGAGAGGTAGACTTGTGATTGAGTATGTGTCGAATCGCTGGCCATTTTGTCTGCTTGTTGATGCTTGGGAAAATAAAAATCTCGATGCCCCTCGTCGGATGTTGGGGAAGGAACCAACAATGAGTCGCAAATGCAGCCACCCCGCCGGAATATAAATGGCCCGTCCGGTATCGGAGGTGACCGCATTGTCGGACGTGATTTCCTTGTCCATTTACGATATACTTCTCTGCATTTGGGTAAGACCAATTAGAAAGGCTGTATTTCTATACTTCTTTCTTTACAACGTGATAGTCTCTGTTGATCATCCCAAACTCATACAACTGACATCTATTTTGCTTCGAGGTTCAGTTTCCGGCCATTTCAGGGGTAGGAAGAAACGGCACAGTGGTGTGATCACGAGCCTTGGCAACCAATTACAAGCCTTGCTTCTTACACGATAATTTAACGAATATGGGTCATCTAAGGCTGAAGGCCCAGAGTCAGCAGCCAACAAGACGATACGAAAAATTGTGCAGAATGCCACGTTACGGCTGACCGTTTGAGTCACCGGTTAATCTATAACTCGACAATTAAGTGTTTCGCCCTGCGGCGTGGTTGAAGCTTATAATCAGTCCTTTCTCCTACCGGTTTGATTTACTAACCATCAATCTTTCGTCAATAGTCACTCGCTTAGACATTACGCTCGTTCTTTACACCTTCAAAATGGTTAAGACTCTTTTCGCCGCCCTCCCCGTGCTTATGCTTGCCGAGCAAACTCTCGGATTCGGTTGCTCCACACACAGCTTCACTACTTGCGAAGATAGAATCGTTCACTGGTTCGACCCTGATGATGGCATGATTTGCGATCCCCTTGATTGTGGTGGCGGCCGAGCCCCCGTAAAGACTGGCGTCCCAGGATGCGCAAACTACTCTGGCACCGAGACCCGCGGAACATCGTACCTCTCATGCTGGAAGCCTTCGACTACTCTTGCCACAGCACCTGCTGAAACAACCATTGAGGCCATTACCACCGATGCTGAACCTACCAGTACAGCTATCGAAATTGAAACCGAGAGCACAACTGAAAGCCCAACCGAGACTACAACCGAGAGCCACGCTGTTGAGCCAACCACTTCCGGACTGGTCGAGGCGACTGTCTCTGAACTCACCACTGTCGCTCCTGTCGTCCCTTCACAGACCCAGACGTCCGTTGAAACTCAAGCGACTAAGCCGGCGTCTACCCCAATCGTCAGTCCCAACGCTGCACAGGCTTTGAAGGGTTCTTTGATTGCTGCTGCCGGAGTTGCCATCGGTGCGATGCTTCTCTAAGCACAGTCATTTAACTGTGCGGTATGTCTTTAATAATCAATGATATAATGAAAGTGTATTCAGTTGGGGTTTGTTTGTTCTTCCAAGAGATATCAGATCCGGTTATCATAATATGGACATCATTTGTTATAAATTATTCCAATCATTTCTCAATATTGTCTCCTTCGTTTTTGCAATCTTGTGTTACTTCTCGAGATTCCTTCTTTCTCAGCTTTCGGAGACTTGCGTTTCTCAATTTTGTGAATGATACCGACTTGAAAACATACTTTCGTTCCCCAGAACCCTGGCAAGCTATGTTAAGTCGCGCACATCTCGAGCAAACTGGTTTCTGCTGATCACACTATGGCCAGTCAGTCAGTGTCCACTATGACATGGTGTATGGATACCTTTTTCTTTTGCTTGAGGCAGTTGTTGCAGCCTCTGCTTTTTGGAACGCCCGGCATTGCGCCTACTGAGAACAGGTTTGATTTTCTCGAGGCTGCAACATCGAATTCGAATTCTCTTTTCCATCCAAAATAACATTACGCTTCATTTTATGTGCCTTTTACCGAGAGGCGGGCTTGTCCCCCACTTCAACCAGAGCGCTCAGTTCCGCCTTGTTGGGAATAGTGTCATGTCATGGCGTAGATCAAGTGGCGTTGTGTAATGCACATTGGGTCTTGTCATCCGCTCGAGACCCTTGAGATCCAATATGAGGCTGAATAAAGGGTCCACACTGATTTCCTGGATCTTACTTCTCGATTCATTGTCCCTTTTGGGATAATACCGGATGCTAGTGGAGGCAAATTCCATGCACGAGGCCAATGTTTGGTGATCTTCAGATCTGACATGCTTAGACTATCGCCATATGTCCTCAATTGGTAGCGTAAGCAAGGATCTCTGTGGTTTCTTTTTACAGATCACAAATATAGGGCTACTCTCTAGGTAGGTTCTGGATTATCAAGACGATCAATACTTTGAGGCTGTATAGTAGACATGATAATAAAATTTGGTCTTAAGTTATTAAAAGCGGTGGCCGCTACCAAAGATAAAACTTAGCAGTAGGCCAATTTATCATATTTGAGCCATGATTACAGTTTGTCTATAGAGATTTCCTCCAGGGTCACCCTGTCCTAACAATACAGTACATCTGCTAGGCCACTCACCCGGTACTGAGCTTCGACGGCTATCCCGCAACCTTTTAGATACATTGGTCTTTGAGCTCATCGAAGTCTGGCCATCTCTCTCCCGTGTCCTATTCTGTCTTTTCTTCTGGAGCCTCTTGGCTGTCCTGGAAAGGGTGAGGGCGGAAGATTAGCTTGATGGTCCTGTAGGCTGGGTAGATTCCTGACGGATATCCTGTCCTTCAGTCTCAGTGTGCACAGATGGTTCGGGTCGAGGCGTCTCAGATTTGTCTGAAGGAGCCTTGCATTTTAGGAAGCCCTTCATAGACAACTCTATCAAGTCCACATCCTCATCAGGGATTATTGGACGTGCGACCTCGGGAAACGTCGTAGGATCATCGAGGTCTGGGCACACATCGAGTCCGAAAGTCGTTGATGTCGAGACGTCGAGACATGGTCACATCGGGTGTATACATGACCCTGATGACCCATGGACGATTTGGTCTCGCCCAGACCCACTGATCGTGGAAGGGAACAAGCCCGAATGATTGTTTGATGACCCCCTCCAGAGTGCTGGTTGGATCCGCAGCAAGGTCGAGCTTCAGCAAACAATGGTTTGCAAATTGTGTTGGAGAGCACTCGACATATTTAGCGGTCGTGGCAACAAGAAGGCCCTCAAAAAGTTGGAATGTATTTTGTGACCAGAAGGTCTCGCTCATGAGCTCAGAGTTGCAAAGCAATTCAAAGGAATAATCACAGCCTGCTATCGACTTGAGTACCTTCTCTCTGTCTTTGGCATCCTCTCTGACTTCTCGTTCTTCTGGCCCGAACGGAGACCAAGCATGTCTCAAGAAGTGGTTCTTCGTCTCGGCCGCACCGATCCAGTGACAAGAGCCACCATTCTCAAACATGAAGGTACCGTAGATGAGGCGAAGTACAACTATTAGACAATCAAATCCAGGAAGGGAATTTTTTCTGGTAATGGTTGAGTAGCGGCATTCGAGGATGTGGCACGCGACACTGAGCTCCTGCCCTTTGGTATCGTACATGGTTCGGATATCCATGGTCATCTATTTGACTGATTAGTCGACTCGACAACGTAAAGATGGGCAATACGAACAGTGGCTGAGATGATGCGGATTAAGGAAGGAAGTCTGACGTACGTAAAATTTGCAATGTTGGAGTGCGGGAGGTTCGGACATAAAATTGAAATTCGCGTCAAGTCGAATGTTTGCGATGTTCAGTTGGCACTGGCAAACATACGGTGACCCGCGTAGGTAGGTAGTAGTTTTAGGCAACAGCACAAACCCTTGTGTAAATATAATGAAAATTGTTCCATTGCATAGGCTCTTGTATCTCATTTCTCTAGCTCCTAGGTATTGGGCAATTCAAATTCTCATTCTTATCCTTGCAAAACACCACCAAATCATCACCATCACATCAGCAACACCGCGCCCCCGCAAGCCCAAGTACATATCGTCTCCCATATAGAATGTAATACATATCACTAACGTGCCAGCTCTTACAGATATGGATTTCCGGACTCTCTACAGAGCCGAGGAGTTTCTTCGACCTTTTATGGTTACAAATCCTGAGGACCAACTCCGATTCAGCCACATCACAACCCCCCCTACCGATTTGGTAAGGAGTGTCTGATTGACGCGGTTCGATACATGCACGATGTACCTCACCAGCAGATGCTGTTTATCGTCTCTCCTAGTGTCGAAGATGTGGAGCATGATGATGGCGATTTGTCTATGACCACATTTACCAATTGTGGTATGGTGGTGCCAAAGAGCCAATCATTGAGATCCTTGTTCAATGCTGCCTCTCTGCTTAAGAAGGATGACGGAGATGTCTATATTATTACGCATGAGCTGGGAAGAACGGAGGAGGGTCAAGTCTTTGGTAGGTTCTGGACATCTCTATCTCAGCAGAACTTGTCAAAGAGTGGCTGTCTCAGTGGCCCGAAGACATGAACGCACTCCGGGTCCTCAACACCGGTATTCGGTATTCATAGGAAAGTGAAGGGATTAAAGGGAAATGGCATTGATTCTATTAAAGATTCGAAAAATAGCCACGCAGATAATTGCCGATGAGAGGGAATCTCTATAAGAAAAGGATCCCACAAGATAGTATAGACCTTAATTTATAATTCTTCATCACGGCATCATTTGGTTCGTCCGGTTCAGTGATGTGCTATATTGACGTGCAAAATGGTCACTCCAACGTCGAATGAAGCCCGTAACTGCGTCGTGCTTGCGCATGACGTGCTGACTGAGATAGCTACCATTTCGGGATTACAGCGTCTTACTTGCATGTCCTCAGCCCAGGCAGTTGAAAAGTCGGGATTCTAGAAGCTGGAGTATGACTCACCGAAATACCAAGAACGCAATTCTGACACATTGTTCACTTGTCGTCGAGAGAAATATGCCCAGCTGCATTATCTGACTCTTGATCGGTTCCTGGCTTCATCTAGAACAATTCCAAATTCTGGGGGCTGAGCTAGAGAGGCGCAGTCTGCCTCCGCGTGTCGTCTACACTGACCAGCAATGTTGCAGTGGATATCCCCTACAAAACTAGCGGCATTTTAACCAAACACAATTACGTAGCCTGCATTCCCACAGGCTAAGGCAATATCAAATTATCTGACTGCGGCATGATTGTGGATCACACCCTGTAGGAAAGTAAGCAGGCATGCTTTGCTACCGGGCATGGGATAACAAGCTTAAAAGAACCGCGACAATCCACCAGACATTTGGCCATCATTACCCAGATTGCTTGATTGGTACCTATCTTCTAGCGACATGTCTTGCCTTCAACAATCACCTTCACGCAGCACACATCGAACTTCAAGTCCCAATGCAGTCAGGTCAAGAAGATCACACACAAAGTCTCGTCATGGATGCTTAGGATGCAAACAAAGAAGAAAGAAGGTAAGACACAACCCTAATGCTGCTTTGATACATAGACTTACAAATCCAGTGCGATGAACAACGGCCCCAATGTTCGCGATGCCTCGATAAGGACATTCCCTGTGAATATCCTCGCTCGCCAAAGTCCCGGACTTTGAGATCACCTGTATCCGATACAGAAGAGACATGGAGTCAACATCAAAGTCTTGCCGTCCCGACTCCTGATTTTTGTCGATCCACTGGTACCAGTCTTGGCTCAGTATCCAGCATTTCCTCGCCATTCCTTGCACCAAGTCCAAACTACGAGTTCAGTGCCAACCTATTCACCCATGAAACCATTGCGCCGTCTGTAGATCTCGGCGCAACAGAGCTCGAGCTTTTCAGCTACTACCTATCGCATGCTGCTCGTTCCATGGCCTATGATGATGAGGACCTGTATGCACTACAAGTTGGCTTTCCGAACCTGGCTTTCCGAAGCAAACCTCTGATGAGCTCCATCCTTGCGCTTGCAGCGGTGAGAAAATGTTATGATATACTATCTCAGCCCGATACACAAAACATCGATAAAGGACAAGTCAAACACCTTCTAGCTCTCGCCGACGAGCACCACAGAGACTCGCTTCGTCAGACGCAAGCTGATATTCCCAACGCCAACCACTACGACCACGTTGTGGCGAATGCGCCTCTTATGGTACTTTATGCAACAGCAAACCACGCCGTTCGGATCAAATTATCTAATACATTAGACGACCACGATGGAAGTACAAATCTGGCTCCGGCGCAACTGCACTGGATGACACTCATTCGTGCAGCCCATCTGGCGTATACCGGTCTTTTACACTCTACCAAGGACTTTCACCTGATGGACGATTTTACAACCAGTCCCCCAGTGATAACCCTGAACCAGCCTATCAGTGGACTTGTTCCGATGGCTGAGAATGGACCAACCCAAAGGACAGAGACTCTACTCATGCCAATCATTGCAGCCACATACAGCTCGGCGCTTGAGAAGTTGAAGACAAGAGCGCAAACCCTGCAGTTTTCCATGCATCTGGCTTCCTCGGGAAGGTCCAGGGATAATTGTGAGATTCAGACTTGTCTTGTCGCTTTACAGTCCCTGGCCAGTATTCTGAGCGAGTTATTCGAAGCAGGTAACGGCAGCCATGATACATCTCAGCTTGATTTAGAGAATGATTGGGCAGCTTTGAGTCAGCTTTCAGATGTCTCTCCATGGTTAAGGACTTACATGGCACGCGTCACATTTTCAACGCCACTGAAGCCACTGAGGCGAACCATCATGTGGTTTCTCAATCGAGTCCCAGCAGAGTTTCTGAGTATCATCCAGTCAACCCTGGACAAAATCCCAGAGACTGTCCCCGATGAAGGTATCCAATGTGACGCCGATGATGCCTCTGAGGTTTCGCGACTTTCTATGGACATCTTTGCTCACTGGCTCGTTTTAGTCATGCTACTGGATGGTGTTTGGTGGATTGGTGGGATTGGAGTCTGCGAATTGGGTAGAATCTCAAAGTATCTGGGACGGCAGCAAGAGGGTTCCACAAGATCAGAAAGAACATGGTGGCCGAGGAGTATGCTTAATATTGCGATAGAAATAGGTAAACAGGACTAGGTTTGAGAGAAGGCGGTAATCATGTAAATATGGATATGCATCTTTTAAATGGATCTTGGAATCATTCTTTGATTTTAATACATCTTTGAGCTAATCCTACTTGCATCTTCCATCATCATTATATTATCTTTGTGAGGTTGAGTATTTTATTGGAACTGGTCTTCCCTTGTCCAGGCTTTAACAGGCTCCATCGGGATATCTCGTGATCCTCCTTGCTGTTCACCCTGCTTCAAGGTTAGTGAAGTACAATCAATCTAGATTCGCAACACTCACATCTACTCTTGTAATCATGGTATCTTGAGACTCGCCTCTATGCCGAGGGGAGCGAGAGCTGGGGTTTTGGACATGTTCCTCCCGTAGAAGTCCATTTACGAAAGTCTGACTGGCATTCGTTGCATACTCATAGTGTCCATCGTCCCTTGATGCCATAGGATGTAGGATAGACCCTAGCTCTGCTCTAGATGACGATTCAAATCGCGAACTTTTGCGATTGTATGTAGGCATTGAGAATTCGGTCGAAGCGGGTAGATGAACCGAGGGCAAGGCGTTGTCTCTGTACTCGAAGGTTGTAATTTTTCGCATTGCTGATTCCGATATTCGGTCTAGTACACTCTTGAAATCGTCGAGGAATATGACATCGGATGCGCATTTGAATACCAGGGCTAGCTAGAATAACTGTTAGTGAATGCTCATATCGTGTCGTAGAACGAACCTACCCTCCAAAATGGATTTATTCCGCCTCTCTTAGATACAACAATCATAAAGATGACATCCGTGATCAAGAATACAATTGAGAGAAAAAGACAAAGAAGCATGATTCCGAAGCGTGGGCTTGTGCGAACCAGACCCGATATTGTAAATTCGTAGTTCTCTCGAATGGCCAGAACCAATTTGATCGTCGTGAAAACCCACCATGGGTCTCTAAATAACGGCTCGAGTAATCTTGATGTGTCAAAGATCCGGCTACCGAGGTGGTTGTGGTATTGGAAGTTTGCCCATGTTTCGAGAATCCAGTACGGTTGGACCATGAGCAATGTGATGATGAAGCTTCTTGCGCCCCATTTGGGAAGAAACGGTCGGATCTTTAGCCACGCGATAAGGTTGTGGATGAAGTAGGAGATGTAGAGTAGAGTCGCGGTGCTGCTGAGGATCCTTGGATAAGTTAGCAAGCTGCACCTAACGTCGCTTCATGCCGCATTTACCATCCATATTCTGGCTCTTCAAAAAATGCAAAGAATCCATGTCCGAGCGCAAGGAGTAGCTGTTGCCAATGATTGATTAGCGCAAGTCTGTGGAGAACGGGCGGGCGATCATACTTCACCAAGAATAAGCTTATGTAGTAGCGTTTTCCTCCGATAATTGCATAAAACGAGCAAAATAAGGATGACAACGGCCCCGATGTTGAAACCTTGACTCCACGCTTCTACGACCGCCTGTTCGCGGGTCGTGACGTACGGGCTGTTTTGGTTCGTCGCCATTTCGACATTGTGGGTGAGCGTTGGGGAAAGCGGGTTCTGGTTCAGTCAGCTCGGCATGAAGAAAACGTCTTTCCAAGTAGAATAAGCATAAGCGGAGGAAGGCTGATTAATATTACCCATGGGAACTGTAACGTCATTCCTGTCCCAGATCGCAAGGGTTCTTTGTCTTGCCAATGCTTGGCTTCTTGGTGTCGAATCATAGATGGGAGAAAGCAGCTGCCTTGACATAGCTGAACCCAACGTTGCGGTTGACTGTGGGCACCAATCGGATCACAGGGTTAGACTTCCTTCGACTTCCTACCTCTTAGTTTTTGTTTTTTAAAATCAGGCAATTACAGACTACCTGATCAGGTAAAGGGACTTCGTCTGTATAGAGGTTGGGCTGACAACAACTTGATTGGCCCGAAGTGCTACACTCGAAAAGATGATATTACCATCACTCTCATGTGGCTGGCCTATTTAATTCACCGACGGTCGAGCTTTCTTTGATATCCTGAATGCTCCATTTACAGATCTCTATGTCCCCTCTCTGCAACATTAAATAGCGCCAGGTAAATCATCAGTTGAAGAACAGTTCACGTATGTCTTGGATAACAGGCAAGGTCGTTGTATCTTGAACCCAGCTATCGTGTTTTTTGGGCGGCAAACCCGATGTTGGCTGCAACAAGAAGCGAGGCCTTCTTGGACCTATCGGCGATGTCATCAAGTACATGAAGAGGGAGGAATATAGAATTTAACGTTACGCTTCTTGGAGAACATAAGCTTTAAGACATAAAATAAATAGCCTAGCGGTATAGTCTAACGAGCATAAACTCATAAACTAAATTTATTCCTTATACCACTAGCGACCTACAACTTGTCAATAGAGAGATGATTCAGCCTGCTCCCCGGATTAATACCCACAGCACGTCAGTCATCATTGTGTCTGATTTGGGTGTCTATCTGTCTCATGTCTGTCTCATATCTGGGAAAACCCTATCTTTATCGGCTCAGACTGGACCCTTACGCCCGACGTTTTCTAGGCCACTACTTTCATTAGAGCCATACTCTTGTGCCCAGATATCTAGATTTGCTTGCGAGAGCTGCCCTTACCGTACTTGTGGTTGGCCATTTTGAATGTGATAGTCTGTAGAAGATACTTACGTTAGATTCAGTATAGGAGCGTAAATTACTGCCATAACAGTCACTGGTCAAGGGGATTCGTTTGAATTTTGGTATTTTGAAGAAGAAGAAATTTCAAGTTTCTTCTGTGTGCCTGGCTTCTTAGATACGTAGGTAGGTAGCTTGCTGGATGTCTCGTGTGCTGGCAGACTCGTGACGGAAAGCAAGCTGAGGTACCTATGATGAATTGGGATTGGAATGGAATGCGGGAAATCAAGAGATGCGATATAGTCAACTAATTTCGGTAAATGTACGACAAGACGCTGATTCCACGGAAAGTCAAGATGTTGACAGATCAGTTAGGTCCCTGATTCAATCTCTGATCTAATGCAGGCTCTGAATGCAAGTTGACATACCTAGAACTACAGTATCGGGCAGGTCAAGTAGAAACAGAGGTTAAAGGAGCAGATGAAAATACTTATGGTATCTTAGGTTATAAATCCACTAAAGCCAGCCTAATATTCCTATCACTTGCTAAATTAGCACCAGTTTCTATGCTACTCACTCAATAGCTAAGCGTAAATTGATAATAATTGTCTCTAAAGCCCGATGATATCAATCAGTTGTAGGAACCGACATTCATTTAGGAGTTGCCTCATTCTGGCTCTCTACTTCAGGGAACGGCAGGCACATTACCAGCAATGATGTTGCCGGAGATCTTGGTAAGATCTTGGTAAGATCCTCAGCCATGCAGGCCAGCTTGTTGATAACATCGTCGATAGTAACTACCTCATATTTTACTGATGTAAATGATAACATGGAGACACAGCACATGGCGGCGCAATATCTAATTGCAAATGCAGTCATAGCGGGTGCGGTTGAGAGAGTCAAGTGGCTTTTGAACCAGGGGGCAGATCCTGACCTCAAGGGGCAGTACGGAAGTGCCAAAAACTACTAACCTACGCAAAGTTTAGGTCAAGCGATGAAATGAAACAGATACTACAGGTGGAGCAATGATATAGCGATATATAGGACCCTCAGAGTATCAGAAAAATTGTCTACTGAGAGCATAAGGGATGAAATTATTAGATCATCTTATGTTACTTAAACCATACTCTTTAGACTATTTATTTCTGTACCCTGAGACGTGAGAGGCCGGGGGTCATTTTTTCTGCAACCCAGTAGAGGACTCAAATAGGATGCTTCCACGCATGAATTTGCTTGCTGACAGGATCGAGGGCTGACTGACTGCAATCTCATAATACCATTGCGCGGCTAAGAGCCAGCCTTGGCTTATTGAAATTAGCAGGGATAATGCAGGGATGAGACGGATGTTATCAAGCCGGCAATCTCTGTCGATGTTAGGGCTATAGGGCAGGTTTTCACCTGGGGGGTAGCGGTACAGGAGCGCAATAAAGCTATGGGTATGTGTTACAATGCTTATTTAAAGACAATGTTTTAATTTTCCGCTTTATCTCAGTTACAAATATCCAGCTGACCTTGGTTACAAGACGATTGCATTTGAGATCGAAATATTAAGCTTTCTTTTGTTTACTTAGCGGCCCCAGTCCAAGGCTTAGGCGCACTACTAAGGTGTTCTGAAACATAGAAGGATTTGCTAGCAAATTGCGATCACCTCCAAAATAAGCACAAGCCCTGGGTAACAGACGCCACAGATGATAAAACACTCGCATTACTTCCGGCAGTTGGCCTAACATCACGGCGTGCTTCATCATTAATTACAGGGAACGTCAGCACTAATGCAGATAGGATCCTTCTGTAACTTCAGTGTTACCATACCTATGCCGGTTAGCCATGGAAGGATCACACTAATCTACTGGCATATTCTGATCAGCTGTGTTTTGCCAGCATGAAGCAGAGACCTGGATATATAGAGTGCTGCCTGCGTAACTGTTCGACCTGTCTTCATCTACCGTTGACTTGGTATATTCACTCTTTTTGTCTACAGTCATTCTTTTGTACCAGTCATTCATTCATTCACGCCAAGATGCGTGCCATGTTCTTTGCCTTGGCGACGTTGCCTTTCTACGCAATTGCCCAGGACCCTATTCCTGAAGCTGCGTCTACCACTACCACTGAAGCTTTCATTCCACCAGTAATTGACACTTCAACTCAACTACCTGTTGATATTGATCTCAGCTCTACCACTACCGATGCTATCATTGTTCCTCAGTCGACCTCGGAATCTATTCATGAAGACCCTGAGACAACCCCTCAACTTCCCCCAGCAGTTCAAGATACAACGACTTTGCCTGTTATCCAAGACACGACCTCAGCGCCCCCTCCCATTAAAGATACAACGACAGGTCCTCCGTCTGTAATTGAAACCACTGAGCCCATTGTACAAGACACTACCACTCAACAGCTGCCTGTCGTCGAGGACACAACCTCACAGCAAGTACTCCCAGTCCAGGATACAACAACGGAGCTGCCGCCTCCACTTGTTCTTTCCACCACATGGCTTCCTGAAGGGGAAAGCACCAACCAGCCCGTTTTTCAGACTCCTACTTCCTCACAAGATATCATCGGCCAAGACACCACCACTGAATTGCAGGTGCCTATATTGCCTACAACAACATCAGGAGCTGTTCTTGATACCACGACCGAGATCAACAACCCTCTGCCAGATACCACCACTGAGCAACAGCCCGCTATCGAAAGCACCACTAGTGCCGTCCCAGTCGATGAGACTACCGGTTCAGAAGCTCCTTTCCAGCCTACTACTACAACAGCAGCTGCTGAACAGCCTGCCGAGACTACCCAGAAGGAAGAACCTAAGCCTACCACTGAAGAGTCCAACCCCACCAGCAAGGACGACGATCCTGTCATCACCCAAGCCCCGGCCCAAACAACAGTGGCTCCTGAGGTCGCTACAGCTACCGTGTCCTCCGTTTCCTCCCAGGTCGCCGCTCTAATCCCCATTATCAACAAGTGGACCGATGATCCTGAGTCTCTCACTGATGAGACTAACAAGCAGGTCGAGGACACTCATGACGACATCATTGCGGCCATCGTGTTTCTGGGCGGCAAACCCGATGTTGGCTGCAACAAGAAGCGAGGCCTTCTCGGACCTATCGGCGATGTCATCAACAAGCTGGCTTGTATGGCTCAGGATCTTACCAAGATCTCCGGTAACATCATTGCCGGTAACGTGCCTGCCGTCACGGGCGCAGTTCCTGGAGTACAGAGCCAGAATGAGGATCTGACTGAGGAAGAGGAGAACAAGAGTGACAAAGAGGAGAGTAAAGAAGAGTCTACAAAGCAAGAGGAGACGACGAAAAAGGAATCCACTACAGAGACTCCTACAACCACCGAAGCTCCTACTTCAACAGAGGAATCCACTACCACTGAAGCCACTACAACGACTGGCCTTCCCGAGCCCTGTGGCTCTGATACCTGCGGCGGCGGCGGCGGGTCTTGTCCCATTGCACCTGGTGGGTCTAAAGGAGGACAGATGGGTGACGCGGCTGGCGATATTGACTGCGGTGCGATCCCCAGTACCACTATCGACGGACCTCTCCCCACGGACCCTTCTAAGCCCATTGACTTCGGCAATGACCCCTTCACGGCGCCTACAGCCCGTCCCGAGTCTGCAGTCCCGCCTTCTAAGCGCGACATCGAGTTGGCGGCCCGAACGTTCAACGATGACATGTCTCCCAACCCTTTCTACGTTGCCTCCTTAACACCTATTTGGGTGGATCAAACTGGAGACACCGCAGGACACTGGTTCGGCGCTCCCCCTTTCGCTGGTAAAGGATCTGCAGGAGTCAACGGTATCTACGGCTGCACGTCAGTCATCATTGTGTCTGATTTGGGTGTCTATCTGTCTCATATCTGGGAAAACCCTGTCTTTATCGGCTCAGACTGGACCCCCACGCCTGACGACGTTTTCCAGACCACTACTTTCAATGCTTTCCGTGACGGCAACATGAACACCGAAAGTGTTTCTGTTCTTGTTGGCACAGACGAAACCCCCGGCGTGTTGCATTCCATGTTCCACCCTAGGGTTTTTGTTGTAACTCCCTTTACCAGCCATTTTGAGCGTAGCATTGGCGTGACCACAACGTACAGCTACGAAGACCGTGCAAACCAATTGGCGACGCAGATTTCCGGCATCGTTCCTGGATCCGACTCTACAGTTCTCGGTTACACACGTACTAGCCAGGCAGAGTCTACCGAGCAATATGGATCATATGGTCGTGCCATTGTTGAGTTTGATATGTTCGACGAGATCGTCTTTAGCTCTGCCGAAGACGTCAATGGCCAGTTTATGGGTAGATGGAGACTGTGGGTTGAGGACCAGCTTGTCACCTCGCACAAGTTTATGGTTTTCCCTGATTTTAGCCTGATTACACCTGAAGCCACTCCTGCAGCTGGTGTTCAGAAGCGTGCTGAAGATGAAGCTGCCAACAAGTGTTTGATTCGAGGTGGCTTCACTGGTACTACTTCAGCTGGCCCCTCCTCTACACGCGAGGCTGCCACTACGGCCGATGCCACTTCTGATGCCACTTCCTATGCTACTTCCGCTGCTGAGACTTCTGCAGGCTCTACAACAGACGAAAAGACTGTAGAGTCTACTGGAACAACGTCTTCTGAAGACAAGACCACCGAGGCTACTACCACACAACCTGATACTATCTTGCAAACCACCACACCAAGCACTCTCATTACCACCACCAGGGCTTCGTCCAACGTCATCACATCCGTTATGAAAACCGGTCCAGCAACCACTAGCGAGGAAGTCCGTACCTACTACCCTTGCAATATCTTTGGCGGACCACGCGTCGCGAACCCATACTGTCAATGCAGCACCACAGTCTCCGGCAAGCAATATGTCACTTCGGCTTCTCTGATCGATAACAGCTGCGAGGCCTATACCTCCTACCCTTCCCCTGTTATTCCCGTTACCGACGCTCCAGTTACACAAGCCCCAGTGCCGACTCCCTTCACTGAGACCAACGATGGCACCGTTTTGGTCTACTCAGCTTACACTCTGAGCTACTACATGGCCTATACTCTCCATTTTACAGCAACGCGTGGTTACGGTGTACCATCAACTGTTTCGACGCCTCTGCCTTCTCAAACCGCTGTTGATAACGACGGCGGTGGCCAGTGTGGAACATCCGACGGCTTATCCAAGAAGGGCTTAGGTGAGGCCTGTGATAGGGCCATTAACGAGTTCGATGCCGATACTGTGTACAAGGGTTACACAACGCGATACAGTCGATCCAACAAGGGTATCCTCATGGCTGCTTCGTTCGGCCAAGCTGCTTGTATTGCCAAGTTTGAGTGTGACGATTATGGCATTGGTATGAAGGGGAGCGATATCATTGCCGCTCGTGAGAATGCCAAGAAGAACGATGGTATCTGGATGTGTGGACATATTCGTCTATCCAACTCATGCAGTGTCGTTATGGACTACTGCACGAACTGTAACAACAGCGGTTAGGCTTGGTACCTATCTCTAAATTCGCACTATTTTCAATTCTATATGTACATGTATATGTCTCACTCCCTGAATAAAATACTTTATAATTATAAGCAATATCCATATACTGTCGTGAAGACCGGTGAGGGACAATTCTTTCGATCATTAGGGTTTTAGATGATGTGCATTATAAATTTCATAAGGGCTTATTTTTTAGACCATAAAGTGTCAAGGAGACAGTAGAGTACCGGTAGACGTGGTTATACGTGTAGTATTTAACTCATAAGTGCTGTACAAACTCAATCTCCCATCCAGCTACAGACATTTATTCCATCCAACAGAGTAACTGTCTAAGCAACCTCTCGGGTCTGTACTTGAGTCTTGTTCTCCTCTTCCTTGGCGTCTCCGAAATGGATTTGCTTCTCGACAGCAGCGGTTGCCTTTTCCTTGAGCTCGTCGTCCTCGAAGACTGGGTCTGTTAGCTATTGAACCAATCGAAGAATTGAAATACATACGGAAAGTAAGTTCCTCGAGGGTGCGGCCGCTGGTCTCGGGGTAGAGCAAGTAGATGATGAGAAACTCGAAGACGATCCAACCACAGTAGATAGCCAGGTACTTCCACTTGATCGCATCGAGAGCAATGGAGTTGACGTTGGTGGAGAAGAAGCCGGCGAGCTTTCCAAAGATTTGCTGAACACCAATACCACGAGATCGCATAGCATAGGGCCAAAGTTCGACAAGGTAGGCTGGACAATGTTAGCGGCTGCAATATTTGTGATTTTGATGACTTACTGTATGTGAGAGCGTTGTTTCCGATGTTGTAAGTTGGCGAGTATGCAAAGTAGAAGAAGAGCGCAGCAATACCAGCAGCGTTATTCTTTTGGCCTACGGGAGTCGCCTGGATCTGCTGGAGGGAGACAGTGATGGCGATAAAGACGAGAAGCATCAGAGTGGCGGAAAGCATATACATGTGTCTACGCTTGAAGCGAGGGACGATGAGAGCAAGAGCTGTGGCGTTCATCAAACTCCAGCAGGCAAAAGCAAGATTGATGCGAGTCTTTGTGTAGTCGCTTGTGTACCCCATAAGCTCGAATAGTTTACCAGAATAGTAACTCATGAGAGTGTTGCCAGAAAGTTGGGTGAAGAGACCGATAAAGACGGTGACGAGGAATCGACGACGCATACCGGCGGTACGGATGACTGAGAGCCAGGACTGCTTAGAAGCCTCCATCTCGGCTTTGATGGTCTCTCGGATTTGAACAATTTCGGCTTGGACGAGGGGAGAGTTGGCATCGCCTTCGGCGTGATATTTGACGAGGATAGCGGCGGCCTCTTCGGTTCGGTCCTTGGAGATGAGGAAACGGGGGGACTCGGGGAGGAGGCTAGCATTGTCAGTTTTGTAAGAGTGGATGAACTTTTCACTTACAAAACAGTGGCAATCTGGACCAGAGAGGGGCAGATTTGCAAAAGAGAAGGGATTCGCCAGGCCCAGTTTGTCTTGATGGAAGTGGTGCCCAGAGCTACAGCAGAAGCAAGGATTTGACCAACAAAGTAAGAAGAGTTGAAAAGTGAGGTCAAGGTAGCTCGCTCCTTGGGGTATCCCAGCTCTCCGATTAGAGCAGCACCAGAGATGATGCAAAAGAGGATTCCAGCTCCGAGAATGATACGAGCGACGATGTACATGCCGACTGGTTATGTCAGTATGCTGAAGTTATTGCAGGCCTATGTTCTTACCATGCTGAGCGAAACCTTGGATGATGGCACCGACAACCATGATGAGAGAACCCAACATGATGGACCATCTTCGACCGTATTTCTGAGCAAACCAGGGCGCAACGGGGACAGCAAAAATGGAGCCGAGCTGGTAACAGGAGTTGACAAAGCCGAGCAGACCAGGTTCGATAGCATATTTGCCCTTGTCGTCCATTCGTCCGTCACCGAGATCTAGACATTTGTCAGTCCATCTTGTAGCACACGTTGTTATGGATGGTAGTACAGTGGTGAAAGGTTTGCGAGTATTGCAGAGTGTTGATAAGCTGAGAATCGAATCCGGAAGTCATCTCAACACCCATACAGCAGAAGAACAACCAGACGTACATGATACGAAGATTGGGCTTCTTGTACCATGGTGTCTTGTCCTCTTCAACGAGGCGAGTGACGATGGGATCGGCGGCGGAACCAACGTTGACCATGGTGGCGGTTTGACTCTTGTTGGATAATGCGATGCAAAGGGCGTGATCCGCTCTACTGGTAACAGTAGCAGTCGGGCAGTCAGGGCTGGAGAAGAAAGACACAAAACATTTCGATGGGGACACTGCAGATCATATTATATACCTGATGCTGGGGTTGTCCCCGGTTAGATAAGATGGAGCTGTAGCTACAAGCTACAAGCTACTGCTGCTCTAACGGTAGGATTTCCGATTTCTCCGCACTCAGAAGTCGTCTGGGGAAGAAACATGGAGTCTCCGCACCCAAAACTTGGTTTGACCGCATGTCCATGTTGCATCGCGATGTGACATTTGACAAGTCTCAGTCAGCGACAGGCGCGAATCAGACCAGGCGATTCGTTCGGGTAACGTCCCCGGTCGGTTGACACTCACCCGAAAACGGATTCTCGCGCCGAAAGTGAGGAGAGTCAGGCAAACTCAGTAGCGGTTAAACGGACCGGCTGATGGAGTGTTGTGGAGAGTTGGAGGTTTGATTGGATTTAGCTTATGCTTAAAACCGCTGATCATCCCGTCTTTGGTGTGGTTCAAGTTGAGGATATGCCAGATCTAAAACTAGCTAACTAGCACCTGACTCTACCGAAATTGCGGGGTTAGTTTGGTCGGGCAGGCGCGACTGGAAGCCAAGACGGGCATGGCAGGAACAAAGGAAGGTTTTGGTCCGGCTCCTACTCCTCAGGTGCATTACTCGTCGTATACCTAATTTCTCCATCCAACTGTGCCCAGCACAATGAGCACGACAAGGATACAAAGCCTGGATGATCCATGGATTGACAAATTATTACCAAACTCTATCAATTATACGGCTGGAACCCCAGCAATCAACTTAACCAGCCACTAGAATAAGGTCTTTATGTCAGCGTTTCACTTGTTCACCCATTGATGCATGCTTGCATATTTCTCGAAGCCAAGAATCCTCATAAGGCTTGGCACATCCAATGTCGGGCTTTTATTTCTTCTTTAAGAATCAATAGGTTGCATCATTCTCCAATTCCCCTGTCCTCAGCTCGTCAACCGTTCACCTGGTATTCTTAGCTTAGGTGCATAGTCTACCCGCTCTTCAGGCTAAATAGCCAAACAAACACCCGGACAAAGAGACAACTGTAGTTTACCTTGGCATCCCAGTCAATACCCTAGGAGGGTTCACTGTCAACCCTCCTAAGCTTTAAATGGACGTGGGATGAAGCAGCATTAGGACGCCCGTCAGACGGGTATACTGTTTACCTATTCTACCATTTCCGGATGAATCCTACGACTTGTGTTCTCCCAATTGAGATCCTTGCTTTCTTTTCATGATGGTTATAACATCCATTTTCATCCCTTGGCTCATTGTCCTTTTGATCGGACCGAAGGGGTTATGAATTACCCCAGGTCTCCTAGAAAGAACCGGATCCAATAAAAGATGACCAGCTGGTGTATTGTATAAGACAAAGGGTCCTTCTACCGAGTGTGATGCATCTGGGGTAAGTGGACATTTGATCAAGGAGGCGAATGACAGCTGTCAATGGTCAAGTCTGGGGTCAAAGCTTGGCGGTCGTATAGTCCGGGGAAGATTACAGCATGAACTCGTCATAATTGGGTCTCAAGCTAATGAATTGTCGTAAAACGATCCTTGTTCGCTTGTTACTGGTGTTGAAATGGCGAAACCTGTGTGGTTGGAGGCAATATCAACCTCCTTTCACGCCGAGAATATAGAGATTAATAATTTTTGGCCTGTTAGAATTAGGGCGTGTGGTCTAGGGGTATGATGTTCGCTTCGCATCTTTGTTCTGATCATCAGACGATATGTAATTGCGAAAGGTCGAGGGTTCAATTCCCTCCTCGTCCATTCTTTTGACTTTTTGCTTAACGAATTCATTAATCGCTAACTAAGAGAATTACCGACATGCCAACCCTATTTTTCGCTTTTCTTTAGCACGTATGTGCGCCACTTTGTATAGGTCGTATTGGCTAACAACTTCTTCCCTGGCACTGGGTTTCCAGACAAGCTTGTGGTTCCCAAAATATCTCTTGCCTCGCGTGACCTGCAAACACCAGGCATTTTTGGTATTGTTTCGATCTACATGCTCGATTTCGTGAGTAACGAATGCTTGATAATCGTATATATAGTCTAATAACGTTAGGTCTAAAGATTGATCAAGAGCGCGTGTTTCAATACTCAGCTAAAGTCTGACGCACATTCGTGATTGGATGATGTTTTTGTCTGTCCTGAATCATCCTACAGCACAACTGTCGGGACTTATTACCCAAGCGCATAGACAGATAGTTAAGTATCAGGGGGAGGAGACATCGCCTCAAGTTGAGATACCAGATGAAGCCGTGTTCTTTCAAGCTGGGAAAAGTATGTCCTCATTCTAAAAGACTCTTGTTCGTTCTCCCATAACTTTTGTTGCATCGCATGCAGCTGGGTTCGTATCTCTTGTATTCTGTCTAGCTTGTCGCGGATTGTTTGGACAAGTAGTTCGCTCAGGTACTCGCGCTGGACTGGATGAGAACAATAATACCATGCCGTGATCAGACATTGTACTTGTGCCGTTGACAGAGACGGTGGTAAAGCCTGATTCGCTAGCGGCGGCCGTTGTGATGGGCCTGTTTGCTGTGGAATTTCTGTGGGCGTTATTTGTTCCATGTTTGGTGGTCTCTCAAGTAGGAAGTAAATAATACGTTGATTTTTGCGGTCCTGTCTCGAAATCTATTCGAGGATGGGTTAGCTTTTTGTCTTGCCTGGCCTTATCTGAGTTCAAGTGTTCTCTGTAAGGTTCCAAGACGCATCAAGCTTTGGATGTCTCTTTGTATTCAATGTCCAACGCAATCATGGGCACACTGTACGTACAGTAACGATAAGTTTACAGAGGGACCCTGTTTTGACTTTCTGGTTGCATTTGAAATTGCTTCCCTCTACCAAGGATCTACGGGTGAGGCCTTTGAGAGTTTACTTGTGAACCAGACTTGCCGTGTTTGCGTCATGAAGCGAATGTGGCAAGAAATCATAAAGATGCATCGTTCCTTCTTGGATCTCTTCCAAATAGTTATGCTCAAGAGATAACCACCAGGCGCTGTATTGCGGTAAGAACTATATCTAGCCAAAGCGAGTATAATCAGTATCTCAAAGACTTATTTAGTGGAACGACAAAAACTCTAGATCCATGTTCGGAGAGTTGTGCACCTAGGAGCCTCTACTATTGGTTGTCAATTCTTGAGTTTGCATCTCTTTATCCTATTGGCATATTTACTTTGATAATCACCAAAGTCATATCATTAGTGAAGAGATTTAATAAAAGGTCGGGGGATCTACCAATCAACATCAACATTTTGAGTTTCCCGTGGGTTGATATATGGCAACTACAAATGGCATGACTTGGGAGACTTTCAACTGATACATATCGATTTGGAAACCAGTTAAGGGAATGATTGGTTATTAGGCTTCTATAGTTATCAAACACCCGTCAAAAACCATCGTTATCTCCCCTTTCTGTTCCCTACTTGCCCTCATCTTTAATCTTGCTGGGACAATCCACGGTAGGGCAGTCGAATGGCGAGTAGTACTTTGTAATATCGTGTTTCATAGGTGGATTGTGAGACTCCCGTTTGAAAGAAATAGAGGGTGGAGTTTTACCCGTTCTACTTGTGGTCTTGGTCTCTTTCTTGTACGGCTCACAGTACACCCACTCAATGGTATCGGTCACAGAGCATACTGGGCAATGCTTGGTCTTTTCGAGACACATTATGTCTGCTTTATTGGGAGGTTTTTGATTTGTGTGTATGTATTTATTGATGTATACAAAATCAAGGTCGATGGGAGATTTGAATGCTGCTCGATCTTTTATAATATAGGCGCCATTCAATATGAATCACGATAGTTCTTGCCGTGGAACTATACATGAACTCCACATTACATATGGATATCATTGAATACGATATTATACGTCAGGCCATCTCTGAATTACGTCGTCAAGTCTTTTCATGGCCTATTCACTTGGTTGACATGTCAAATTATAAGATAGGATGAATACGCATTTTCACTAATACAATCCGCCAGTCGCATGGATAGAACCAGTTGGGGCCACGAAAACCCATGTTTATTAATTTAATAAAATCAAACTAAACTGGATTCTTCACCTGCGAAGGCGGCAAGCTTAAATGTTGACGGGTCCAGGCCTCATAATTGTCAAGTTGCCAACGCTGAACCATCATGTTTTTGCATATACCCAGGTTCTTGAGTATCAAGAATAAAACAAAACACACTGCCCAACTTGCAAAACAAAACTGTCAAATATAGACATAAGAAAATGTGTGACAATAATGGAACCACACAGAGCTCAGGTATCTATAGACGACAAGCAGGTCGAAGCTACTCAGTGGGCTGTCAATCCAAAAAGGATTGGACTAAAAGAGAATCGGATTCCTCCTCCATATGGATACCGATCCGTGGGGCATGACCGAGAATAGATCCTTGCTGCTGCATGACTGTGCAGAACTTGTTCGGAGTCTGGCGCGGCACCTTGGCAACCAAGGTTCTATTCTGAAGAACCACCAAGGGTTCTGTGACGAAAGGGTCCTGCACAACTAGCAATGGACTTTCACCGGTGATCCAAAACACATCGATGGCAACATCGAGGAAGGCTGCTACGTTGGTTTTGTTGAGCATGTCTAAAGCCTCGTCGCCAGGCTTTGATGGGTGAACCTTTCTATAATAAAGGAGGGCGATGAGAGTGACAAGGTCTGGGGCAGACAGGCACGGTGTTGGGGTTTGGGGGAGATATAATTCTCCCTCGCCGCTGCGCGTAAAACCGTCACTGCAGTCGAGGGCATCCCTGCGTACGAACTCGATGACGTCGTAGGTAGCCGGCAGATTCGGTAAATACCGTAGAGAGCAAGATGTGTGTCGAGAGTGTTATAGGACAGAAACTGGGCAATCCTCTCTCCACCGTAAGCCGCCTCTTTATAATCCCCCTTGCCCTCACCACTCGCATCGAACGGCACCGATAAGAAACAACGGGGCCTTTGGTATTCTCATCGCGATCCTGTGCCAAGTTTTTCAAGTGGTTATCCCTTGATTCATGCCAGAAGCTCCTGGGCGCTCTTTACAGTAGGCGTTGGCTTGTTTTTCTGTAGCTAGCGACATGGGACTAACTTTTCCTGCTTCAGAAACAGACATCTATTGGCCACTACCCTACCATTGAAGATGCTTCCAAATCAGGCCAGCCAGCAGGATCGCGAGATCGCTGAGAGGATTAACAGTGGAACAATCCAGCTACATGAACTGTCTGTCAACAGCTGTTCTCGGAAGGCCGTCGAACTATGCAACCCCGTTGCTCTCGAACATGTCTACAAATATCGTATATCAGATATGGATCCTTGGACCTTTGTCCCTTATGACAGAGGCCTTCGTATTTGTGAACTTCGGCCTCGTGGTCCTTCGTTGAAAATCCATCGCAACTGAGATCTTCACGAATGCTGGGATTCCCAACCCAGGCTTGAGCCTGTCGTTTCAACGAGCTGTCGCTCGAGTATCTGGTGGCAAGATCCTCCAGTCTACCTCCATTGGAGACTACAAGGGGTGGAAGGGCATTCGAAAGGCAGTGCTTGTTACAGCTCAGCTTGAGAAGAACACAAGTAAAGCGACATGTATATCTGCGCTGTATCTTGTCTCAGTCATTGCTGCTCTCTCGATTCGGAACTTGCAAACATTCTCCATCAAGTTAGCCAATGACAACCAGTTTTTTTAAGATGTTCAGCAAGGATAAGATGTTCATCTGACTTCCACATTGTTGAAAGCAAAAAGGATTGAGATCTTAGTGGCAATTGAGACCTATATCTCAACACACTTGCTATCAAGTATTATGAAGAAGTTGGAGATGTTCCTTTCCTTGTCAACATTAATAGAAGCATCTCGGAATCGATTGTAGGCAAAGAGTGCATCAATGGTAAAGACACCAGCATTATCACTGTCAATCGTCCGTCTGGGGATTCCTCCCGAATCCTCCCCGGCAGCATTCTGTACAAATTGACGAACAACGTCAAGCAGAACAACGAAGATGACGATACAAACATGGAAGACGTTATTTCTGATGATTCTATTGACACTTTAAGCGTCGGAACTCAACTCATTGCAATTACTTGGTTGTCCGACTACCTAGCGCATCCATTATACTGTATATTCCCCCGTTTCGCTAACATAAACCCTGACTTTGCCTTCCAATCCATTCACGGGCTCACATCTGTAGCGCTTAACTGTAGTAATAAGCGTTACTGGATTATTCTTAATTTTAATCCCACAATCTTCATGTCTTAATCTCAAAGGGTTGCTGTCTAGGGTGAGTGAGACGCGTCTGAATACGTAGTGGGGCTACGTCATTTACGTGCTGTAAGCCACACGATGCACCAGACAACATCCAGAGTTAGACAAACCCGAGCAAGGCAGCGGTTTAACTAGTGCAAGAATGAACAAGTCCTTCTGCAGCAATCTTCACATGTAGTGGCGTCGATGCCAAATCCAACACAGCCACAGAGAACTCGCCCCTTCTTCTTTTGCTGCCTTTCTGCTTCCCAGTATTTCTGTTGAGTGTGGCGCAGCTGACGAGATATGACGCTAACTGGCTTGGCATTACTTAGGTCGCCTCCGAACCAAAAAGACGCTTGGAAGCCGCGCAAACCGTAGGAGAGGCAGCCGAGAAAGAACGAATCAAAGCTTAGGCGTCGTTATATAAGATAACACATGACGAATGGCTTGGCTGAAACCATTGCCTTTTTTTCTCTTCCATTTCTTGATTTAAACCTGTTTAGACATATACAACTACAGCAACACGCACAGCTGACAGTCAACTACTGCTGTTATTTACATTGCCTCCCTGTGAGAGAATGGGCTCTCTGTTCGTCATACCTCCAGACCAAGACGCCCAGCAACCCGCTGACTCTCATTCTTCTGCTAGGCAAAATATGCGCCCTTCACTCGAAACTTCCCTAGGCGATCAGGGCCTTGCGACCGAGCAACGCAGCCTGCTAGATCTCATCGACAAGCTTCAATTCGCACAGCTTGACGATGTCAAACTTCCACAAATCGTCGTCGTCGGTGACCAGTCCGCTGGAAAGAGTTCGGTCCTAGAAGCCCTCACCGGCACACCCTTCCCTCGCGATGCCGGCGCCTGCACGCGGTTTGCGACAGAGATTCGCATGAGACGAGCCAAAGAGACAAAGCTAAAGGTTTCCATCATTCCCGACAAGTCCCGACCTCACAACGAACAAGCTCGTCTACTTCAATATGGCGGCGACGTCACCGGTGACACACCCTTTGACGCCATGATGCGGGATGCGACAGAGTTGATCGCTCCACGAAGTATCCCCGGCCGCTTTGCCGCTCGCGACATTCTAGTTGTCGAGAAGAGCGGCCCCGACATGCCGCTCTTGACTTTGGTCGATTTGCCCGGTCTTGTTCGAGTCGCCAACCGTGATCAATCCGAGAACGACATCCAAACCATTGAAGCTCTGTCTGAGCGATACATGAAGAGCTCGCGAACCATCATTCTTGCTGTCATCGGTGGCAACAACGATTATGTTCAAGCTCCCATCCTCAAAAAGGCCCGCCAATTTGACCCCAAGGGATCGCGCACCATTGGTGTCCTCACAAAGCCCGACATGACCGAGCGCATCGGCCTTGAGGACAAGTTTGTTGAACTTGTCACCAACAAGGACCAAGAGAACAACTTCAAGCTTGGCTGGTACGTCTTGCTGAACCCTGGTCCTGGTGAGCAATGGCAGTCACCTGAGGACCGTGCCGCACGAGAAGCCGAGTTCTTTTCCCGTGGTAAATGGTCGACTCTTCCTCCTGACATGTGGGGTATCGGTGCCCTCCGTGCCAAGTTGAGCACCCAGCTCCAGCGCCACATTGGCAAGCACGTCAAGACGTTGCGTCGCCAGATCCAGCAAGCCTTGGAAGGATGCGAAACCCAACTCAAGGCTATGGGCGTCGGCAAAGACACCCCAGAGGAGATGCGTTTCCAGATGGGTGAGCTCTTTACAGCATCCAACAACCTCGTTACCCCTGCGGTGAACGGTAACTACAAGAACCCCTTTGGTGAGCGATTCTTTGCCAGACAGTCAAGTCCCAAGGGCACACCATCCCAGAAGCTCCGTGCTCGCATTCGCGATGAGAGTGAGCGCTTCGCAAAGCGGTTCCGACAGCAGGGTCGTAAGGTGACCTTCCAGAACAGCCCGCCCGCTGGTGCCAACGGAGCCAATGGCGCAGACACAAACGGCACTCCTCTCCCCCCAGCCGTCGGCGATCGCAGCAAAAAGGACTTTGCCGAATACGAAGTCGAACCTCTTCTTCGACAGATCCGGGGTAACGAACTTCCTCTGGACTCGAACCCCCGTGCGCCTTATATCCTTTTCCAGGATTATTCCAGGAACTGGCCTGTCCTGGCGCAAGAGTACAAGGACAATGTTGGTGTCATTTGCAACGAGTTTCTTGCCGACGTCATTGATCACATTTGGCCCATACGCATGCGCGATCCTCTCCGCATGCATTTCCTTGAACTAAGAATGAAGGAGTTGTACGAAAGTGCCGACACTGAGCTTGGTCATCTCACAGACGACATGGAACTCGAGATTCAGCCCTTTGACCCCGAGTACGAGGAACGTCTTCGCAAGTGGCGCGCTGAAGCTACTGAGAATGGCGGAACCTACACTGAAGCTGAGGAGGTCTTGGAGAAGATGCTTATCTACTATGATCTTACTGCACGCATTTTTACTCGCAACGTCATTACGCAAGTCGTCGAGCGACACCTCCTTCTCGGTATGCTGCGTTTGTTCAATCCTATTGAGATTCTTCGCATGCAAGACTCCACCATCGAGGCTATTGCTGCCGAGAACAAGGAGACCCGCGACCGTCGCAAGACCCTCCAAGCTCAGAAGAAGGCTATTGAGGAAGCCAAGGCCATTTGTGCCAGTCTCGCTATGCGAAGCGAGTTGCGCGCATACGAGGATGACCCAGATGACGATACCCAAACCGATGACGATGAACAGACGGCTCGAGTAACCCGTCGTCAAGTGGGCGCCCCCCAGAACGCCACACCCCAGAGTGGTACACAAGGCGGGTTGCTCCAAGCACAACCCGCTCAGCAGCCAACCCGTACCTCTCAAGAGTCTGTGCGTAGATCAAATCGCGACAGCCGTGATGATCGCCAGGAGCGTGAAGAGCAGCGATCAAGCAGACCTCCCGTCCCAACCCAGGACTCTTACCAAAACGGCTACCGACAAGAGCCCAGCCGTGATTGGGAGCCAGTGTACCATGCCCAGCAGGCCCAGGCTCAGCAAGCCCAGCCTGGACATGCTCCTCCTCCCCCGCCACCCCGTCCATCAAAGGTCGGCCTAGGAGATGCTGATGGTTATTACGACAATACCCGCCGCCAGGACTCGTACAACGACAGCCCTGGACGAAGCGAACGCCGAGAGGGTGCGCGACATAGACTTGCGAATGCCATGCGAATGGGAAATTAAGACATTACCGATAAGAGATGGATTGGCGTTGGGAACGGGTTACTGATATCCTTTGTAATGAAGCGATTATGATTGGTTACGGGCAACTATTTAGATAGAGTATAAGAGAATGAATGACTCGCTTACGGCCACATTTATTTTGACATGTGATTACAGCACAATGACTCGCGATGGTTTCATGTGTCACTTGGCGGTTCAAGATCAGCAACCATGACATGATCTAAAGTGCAATTGGAAGCTTCATTATAGAAATAATTGATAAAAACATTAAAGGGTATTGACATTGAAGAACGTTAAACAAAGAAAACCAGATAGCCCATCACTTTAATATCGTACCCCGTCGGCCACGACGTAGGACCCGGAACCAGCGGCAGCTTCAACATCCTTCTTGGCATCCCTATCCTTCTTCCAAGAAGACTCATAATACACCCTAGTCTCATTCTTGACTTGGATGCCATAACCTGATGCGTTGGTAGGATTGCTACCCGGTCGATCATCCGCACAGCTGGTGACAACTGTGTTGCTCTGACCACCGCGCTCAGGATAGGTGTGAAAGTCCATGTCGCCCGATGACCCATCTTCGAGTCCAGCCAGTTCTCGCTGTGAACTGTTGTCGTCGACATCTTTTGTGCGGTTGATGTGGGTGAGCTTGATGCCCTTGCTACTGGTCAAGCCGCTGATAGGGTTGGGAGTTGAGTCGCCTTTAGAGCTGAGGATGGAGCCGGAAAGAAGCTTGCGGAAAACGGGCCTAATAATGGGAAGGCAAGCTAAAAGGTTAGTACAGGAAATAAAGTACTTTCGGGAGACTTACAAGAGATGATGGCCAAGTAAGATTCTACGCCAGCCCAGATGATGACGCCTCGGATATCTCTTGCCATCTCAGTTGTATTGGGGTTGAGAGTGAATGCTTCATACAGAACGATAATTGAAGCGATGCAGACACTAGAAAGGTCAGTTGTGTACTCATAAACAGATAGACAACTTACAAAATACCAAACATAAACATGGCAACGACGGCAATCTTTTGGCCGGTGCGAAGTTTGAGACTCTTGACTTGGAAAACAGGCAACGAAAGAACAGCAACTTCGAGCATGAGATGAACCAGAGTCGTGCCAAACATGAATTTGGCAGGATCAACTTTGCAAACAGCGTTCTTGATGGTGTGCTTCCAGTACGCTTCCACCGGAACACAGTGAAAGATGGTCATAAAGGTACGGATGGTGAGCCAGATGACGGTGCTGCCCTGGAGGATGTAGATTCCAATTCTCATCTTGGCGACACTTCCAAACAGACGCCAGTAGAAGCCAAGGATGGCAAGTTTGGAGAATCCGAGTGACGTTGCGTAGAGGAGCTCGGCCATGAAAAGACCGAACCGAGCGTATTCGTCGACCCTGTCCTCTTCTAGAGGTAATTCCTCCTTGATGTGTCCAAGACCCATGGCAATAGCCCCTAGACGAGTAAGCATATGAATGCCTGGTAGGGCTTAGATACTTACAATAAACAGCAAAGCTAAAGTACAAAGCGGCAGCAACCTTGGACAGTCAGTAAAGGTAAAGGTTTGATTATAAGACAACTCACCCATGAAGTCATGGCAAAGTAATCATCCCACCACAAGTTCACGTGCGTAATCTTTCGAGAGAAGAGACGACAGATGATCAAAATGGTAGCGACACCAAAGGTGATGAACTGGGAGCACATAACACCAGCATCTGGGGTGAAAGTCTTTGCAGCCATGATGGGCCACGTTCAAACAGTAAAGAAAGAAATGTATCCGTAGTCGACTTGTAATAAAGCCAAACACAAAGATTACCAGTATGACTGGCTTCACATGTCAAGTGTGACGAAAGAGAGGTTCCACTGGGACTGGGACCCTGCGTCTATATAGCCCTTTCCTGCAAGGTAGACGGGATAAAGCCTGTAGGTTGGTAAATCCAGGATCGACGATGATTTGCGTGCTATTGCAAGGAGACAGGGGTTGAGGGAAGTACAACTGCCGCTGAACTAAATCAAGTTGAGCTGCAGGCAGACGAGCTAATAGAGACGATGTAGCAATGAGATGAAGATCAAAAGTCCGCGTCTGGGGAACCCCGGATTAGAAGCCCGCTGCCAGGTACCTAGATGACGGAGCTCGTATTTTATTCGTTGCATGACAAGTTCCTTGCGTCTCATCATCTCTTGTGTCATTCTGTAAATAAAGTGGTCTCCTTTAGGCAAGGCTTTCGTGATGTGGGTGGTAAGGATGCAGCCCATGATCTGTGCAGTGTTGATTTTCGGTGCTCTGGTTAATGCATAACTGGAGATGCCGTGTATCAGTGTTGGACCAGTACTGCCAAAGTAATTTGACAGGCATCTGGAAACGAGGCGACAATAACGCTCATACCACAATACCAAGAAACGTTACGGCGAACAGGAAGCCTAATTCAGATAGTTCGAGTAATGTTAGCTTAATTTAACCTGCTGCCAAAACACGATCTAAAATCAAACGCCACAACTTGACTCCCCGGGTGACATCTCTAGCTCGCCGGCATGAAATTGTGCACTCGAGTCATTTGCCAACGTTCAGCTGGTTCGTGACTTGGCAGCGCCATATATTGAAACGTCCAAGCCTGTTAGTCGGTTTATTCTAGAAAAGATCTGCCATCGTCATCTGTACTAACATGTTAGCTGCACAGGTTCAGGGTCTAAAATCAGGTTGATTCAAAATAGAGTTTACCTGGGCGAATTTGTTAGTCATGGTAAATTCGCGAACCGTGAGAACCTACTGGGTAGCAGCAAAGTTGACCTCCTGAGTCCCGTAAGTCTAAGGGTGCAAAAATAAATAGCCTAAAGGGTATGGTCTAAGAAACATAAGCTGATCTACTAATTTCGTCTCTAATGCTTCCAGCGACCAATTTTCTGATACCCTGAGAATTTTGCCAGCACAGCCTGCCGCTCGGTCCCTATCTTTGCCCTTGCAAGTTGTGACGATCGCAGCTGAAGGGCTGCGGATCTTCAGAGTTTTGACTCAAGGCGAACCGAAAACCCCGACTTCCCCATTCTCTACCAACTTTGTGGTATCACCGTTGCAAGCGAAAATCATGGTCCACCTTGTAGTCCACCCACCCGTGTACTTGACAGCTTCTGGAGACAAAAGACTCCATCAAACAGCCGCGTAATTGGTTTAGTGGTAAAATTCTCCGTTGCCATCAAGTTCCCGCCGGAACACGAAGCTCGGGGAGCCCTGGGTTCGATTCCCAGATTACGCATTTGAAGGGTCGCGAGGCCTGTCACCTCTTTTTGCTTTGCTATTCTGGTTTGGTAGAAGCTTCGAGTAGGATATATCGGAACGCTGGATCCTTAAGACGAAGCTTCGCCCAAACCAGAATAGCAGAGCAAAAGGCCTTACGGGGTGTTTGTCGTTCCATTTAGTGCCTGCCGGCTTCTGAAGCTAACACGATCGGCATGTCAAGGGTCCCTGACAGTTGGTCTAGGACTGCTAGGGTGGCGTCTGTGCCTCTCGACATCTCCTTTCTCTCGAAGCGTGGTTGGGTGGAAAAGTCCCTTGAATCGATGCCCGACCTTTGCGTTTTAACTTTGAACAAGTCAGGGATGAGTTGGGATGGTAAGGATAATGACCAGCCAGTTGATCGGGAGCGTCCCGAGAAGGGTTCTTTAATCAAATGGCGTCGCAGGGGAATCTGCGGTAGATGGAATGCGACACATCATTCTGAATCGTGTTTAGACACTAGAAGAATCACAGATGATATGATTTATGTAAGTGATAAGATGACATGACACGGGAGATGAATGAGGCGGACGTTGGACTCAACTGCCGAGTCACGTGCACGTTCCTTCCTCAGACGCGACAGTTTTGTTCAAAGGAAGGTAGTACCGGTAGCACCAGAAGTTGGCCTCAAGGTTAGGAAATTAAATCACAAGGTCTAACTAAACAGGATAAACTACTACCAATCTCGTCTCGTTTCATCTCAATGCCCCAACGACAGTAATTAACGAGTGCAACTCTTTGTTCCTTTGCACCAATGCTGTTTTGTTGTTTTGTCCCTTTGCACATTCACTCCTGTAGAGTAACAAGGGCCGAGCCGATTATTAAACTATTAACTTCCGGCATCTCTCCGATTGAGATCATGTCATAAAAAGCTGACCGATGACGACGAGATTCAAAATGTCGGCGTTCGGCACGCCAAGAAGGCGTATGTGTTTCATTCATTGAAAGAAACAAGTCGAGGAAATAAAAATAGTATGAGATGCCACTATTTCCTTGATATTTTCCCGATTCAGTGGAGCTGAACTCGTTCCTGGCCCTGTCGCGTCTTGCATCAGCGCTGTCAACCCCGGATTTACGTCACCTACGTCATATCCGGCTACACCTATACAATAGATGCAGCTGCACAGATGGGAACAAACAACAGTTCACCTGTTGCTATTCTTTCTTATTCAACTGCATCTCTTCTGCTAGAATATTATCGAAATGGTGGGAAAACGACAATGGAACACCAATCAAGGCCCTGGCCCTCGTCATAGAGGTCAACATGTTGGTGAAGAAGCACGCCCTCAATATGACGACGGTCCTCGCGATCTCGAAACTGGTCGGTACTCCTATAATGGGGGCAGCAAAGATTCACGACCGAAGCCTCGTATCATGAAGTTCCAGGATGCTGCTCGCACAGCTCTCGAAGATGCTCGTCGCGGCGAGATCAAGCGCGCTCTCTTACACGGCATCGATCGATCGGGCCTGGAAAAGTATCGCAAGTCGGACGACGAGCTAAAAGCGATCAAGAATAAAAAGCTCCGCTATTTTTATGAACAACAGAATGAGCGGTTGAATGATTGGTTGGAGGTGGATGCGGTGGTGATGGCCATCGCGGATGACGTTCTCGAGTCGATGAACCCAGACCCCGATCATGACGGTGATCAAGAGCGCGGTGGAGGAATTCAACGCGTCGAAGGGAATATTGGAGAGTTACTCCCTGACGAAGAAAAGGAAAAGCGACGAAAGGCAGCCAGGAAGGCAAACTGGGCTATCAATATTAATGTGATAGCCAACATTCTTCTTCTGGCTGGTAAAACATTTGCCGTGTTCACCACAGGGTCTCTCTCGCTGGTGGCATCTCTTGTAGACTCGGCTCTCGATCTCCTCTGCACGTTGATTGTCTGGTCTACCAGTCGGCTTGTCCTCTGGAGGTTGCATGCCATGCAGCGCCGATTTCCAGTCGGTAAACGACGTCTCGAGCCGCTGGGTATCCTGGTGTTTTCCATCATCATGGTCATTTCCTTCCTGCAGATCCTCCAAGAGTCTGTTTCGCGATTGATGCCTCCGCATGCCGAAGCTGAGGTTCTTAGCTGGACCGCTATTGCTTCTCTGCTGTCAACGATCGTCCTCAAAGGGGCTATCGGCCTTGGATGTCGACCTATCAAGTCAACACAGGTGCAAGCTCTGGTGCAAGATTGCAAAACAGACGTCATCTTCAACACTCTCTCGCTGTTGTTCCCTTTTATCGGATATCGTGCCAACATCTGGTGGCTTGATCCAGCAGGCGCCGGTCTATTGTCTCTCTTCATCATTTACGACTGGGGCCATACCTGCTTCGAAAACGTGGCGCGCCTCTCTGGTGAAGCAGCAAACGACCACACCCTCAAGAAACTCATCTACCTCGCATACCGCTTCGCACCTGTTGTAGCGGGCTTCAAGAACGTAACAGCATACCACGCAGGCGATGGTGTTTGGGTCGAATTCGACTTGTTACTCGATGAAAAGACTCCATTGAACAGATCGCACGATATTGCAGAGACATTGCAGTATTGTGCTGAGGGATTAGGTGAGGTGGATAGAGCGTTTGTGACGACGGATTATTCAGTTTCAGGACCTTTGGGACACGCAACAGACTCGGAGTGGAATCATTAGAAGTGATAGGGGGCGGTGTATTATAGGTAAAAGTCTCTTGGTTTCTAGGTCGGTTATGTCATAGGGCACTTATGAGATGTTCATAGGTTGTAAAGGTTGGTGTGGCTGAAATGCCAAGTGGGCCAAGTCTGAATAGCTTCATCAACAAGGTCACAAGACATGTTGAATGTAAATAAATTACACAATATACTCTATATATTGGATCTGTCAAGTATTTCTTTCTGTTTCTTTTATCTAGCCCCATTTTTGTATGGTCTTTATTGTGACTGAAGTTGTACCATATTCGCCGTGTTGCTGTATGCCAAGTACCTGCCTGTCTGGGCACATTCTTGGTGTTGCATTGTAAACCTGTTTTCTCACGCTCTCAATCTACTTAGTAATCATGATTATCTTATCAATGAAAGGCTTCTTCTGGGGTTGTCATGATGACAGTGGACCCTGAATTACAACACCTTGATGTCCTCATGATGCCCATCAAGGTACAGGTCAATACACCAACGCGATAGCTCAATTGAAGCCATCAACGAGATAACGATCTCAAAATGTCTACAAGGGTTCTCATGGTTGAGGACACTCTCTCGAGGGCATGCTTTATAACCCAGCATCTCCCCCGGTTCCCATCTTGTTCCTGATCAACCACCAAAATGACTTCATTACAAACCGAAGACGAAATCTATGATGTCCTCATCATCGGTGCAGGCCCCTGTGGTCTCGCCATCTCTGCTCGTCTGCACGAACACACACCCGCCGCACTCTTCACAGATGAAGAACACCGTCGCTTCCACTGGATCTCCAAGTATGGCAACAAAATGCCCCTGAAGCACGTCCGAAGCGGTAAAATCACAGCTGTCAAGTCCCCCGTCCAAAAGCCGCAGTACAGGATGCTCGTTATGGACGCTGACAGCGATACCTGGATGGGTCGCTGGAACAGACTCTTCAAGATGTACGACATTTCACATCTGAGGAGTCCTATGCTTTGGCATGTTGATCCTCTTGATCGTGATGCCTTGCTTGCGCATGCGTATGCGAACGATAGAGAGGATGAACTCATTGAGATTCGGAATTGTGTAGGTAAAGAGGTCAGCAAGCATGGGAGAAAGAAGAATGGTCAACGAGCTTGTGGCAGAAGGTCAGTCATTCCGGTCAAATGTTTTACGCATACTAACAAGACATAGACAAGAAGCTCGTGTTGATATCAACGTGAGAGAGCGCAACGACTACTACAACCCCTCTACAGCTCTCTTCTGCGATCATTGCGAAAAGGTGGCTGCTCGGTATAGACTCGGCCCAGACATGATCCGCAAAGAAGCTCTTGAGCATCTAGACTACAGCGAAGTCAAGGGTATCTCTATAGACGGGGAGAAGCTCTTCACTGTGACGTCCAACAAAGTCCGTCGCTATGCTCGTACAGTAGTATTAGCTGTCGGGCCCGCCAACGTGGCCAAGATTCCACACATTCCCTCTATGCCTGACACTGGGAAGCTCCCTCAGACATGTCACAGCATGCACATTACAGAGTTTCCCGATCCTCTTGTGAAACAGAGAATTGCTGCACGTCGAGAGACGAATATTCTTGTCGTGGGCGGCGGCTTGACGTCTGCGCAGTTGACGGATCTGGCTATTCGCAAAGGCGTCACCAAAGTATGGCATGTCATGCGTGGACCTCTACGCATCAAGCACTTTGACGTTTCGCTTGATTGGATGGGCAAGTTCAAGAACGCCAAGCAAGCACAGTTTTACTATGCTGATTCTGACGACGAGCGGATTGAGATGATCAAGGAGGCCAGAGGTGGAGGAAGCATCACTCCAGTGTTCCACAAACGCCTCAAGAAGCATCTCGCCGCCAAGAAACTGGAACTCTTTACAGAAACAAACCTCGTGGATGCATCTTTCGACGCAGAGAGCGGTACATGGACTGTTCAGACGAACCCGCCTGTTGAGATGCCAGCCGTGGATTACATGTACTTTGCAACGGGTATCCAAACAGACTTCTCCTCTCTTCCGTATCTGGAGACTATCTTGCAAAAACATCCTATCGAAGGACGAGGTGGTTTTCCCTGCATCAATAACGACCTCATGTGGAATGACGAGGTCCCCCTGTTCATGATGGGAAGACTCGCAGCACTGCGTCTCGGGCCCGCAGCGCCGAATCTTGGAGGTGCACAAGTTGGTGCTGAGAGAGTTGCATGGGCAATAGAAGATCGACTCCCAAGACCTGGTGAGGTTGAAGCGGTGGAGGATCACAGGAAGGGATATTTGTCAGGACATGGAAACATGTACAGCTCTTTAGCTTGCGAGTAATGGCCTAATATAGGTAAACAACAATAACCAGAAATAATGATAAAAAAAAATTATATAAAAAATAGATATATGAGCTGAAATCCCTAGCGTCTTTAATGATATAGTCTCGACCTAACCAACAAGACTATCACAGATAGTTCCATAACTGTCACGACAGCAACACGATCAAGGTACTCAAGAGGCTCAAAGAGACAGTGAGACCTTGAAGAGACTAGACCTGCCTGGGAGCTAGGTCCGACAACCATGGATAAAATCCCTGCCTGGCATTTAAAAGGATCGGACAGGGAATAGCTGACGCTTTATATTAATAGGCTAGGCAGTTGTCAGGATCGAAATCCTTCATGATTTAGCACTGCCACTCCACTTGTCCATAAATGGTTCCTTGTACCGTTGAAAGTTTGGGCGAAAATAGAGTTGTTACTGAGAGAATAGCTAACAAAATAATTGAATCATTACAGTTTACTTTTGTGAGGGGGAAAATGCTACATATTTATGTCCTCCAAATTCGGATATCATGCCTCGATTGATGTCCGCTTCTGTCGTTCAGGGCTGAATGTTCGGCAGTTTAGAGTCAAGGATACGACCTCACCCCTGACATGTCTTGGCTAAAGAAAGCTCCTCAGTCCCCCGCTTAACCGTTCTCTCCATCTCTCACTCGACGGTCGGAAAACGATACCCTCAATTTTCATCGGGAAACGTTATCCCAACCTTCGACTACCGTTTCAAACTACCTATCATGCCTCGAGAAGGAACCCAAAGAGTAAAGACGGGTTGTAAAACGTGCAAGTCAGTATTCTAGAAGTCTTTAGTATAAAATTGCTTTTTTTTCCGTTCGTCTCTCGCTAATTTGGTTCCCACTTTATAGAACGCGAAAGATCAAGTGTGACGAGACTTGGCCCAAATGCAAGCGGTGTATAACGGCGAGACGTGTCTGCGACGGCTATGATGCTCCTCCTGTCGGTTCTTTATCGTGGGATCTTCTTCTTCGCGCGCCGCAGCCTCGTTTGGTACCCGTGACAAAGGCCCGCGAAGTACGCTCCCTGTCCTTCTTCCACCATGTCGTGGCGCCAGCTCTGTCGGGGCCCTTTGATGGGTCGTTTTGGACATATTTCGTCGCCAGGATGATACATGCTGAACCTGCGGCGCGACACACTGTACTTGCCATCAGTCAGCTCTTTGAAGACTTTGAGTATTCGAAGCCGTCTGTGGACAAGTTTGCCATTACGCATTACAACACAGCTATTAATATACTCGTCCATGGACCCCCGCCATCGACGGACACTGTGCTACTGGTGTGTGTGTTGTTTATATGCGTCGAGTTCCTACGAGGGAATCGTGCAGCGGCCATTACCCATGCCGCACATGGCTTGCAGCTTCTTAATGCGGCTGGTCACAACTCTCGACTTGCAGGCACGTATAACCAGATAAGCGTCTTTCCAACATTCTTTGTCGAAGATGATATTGGGAGCCCTGTAAATGGATCTGGCGAATGTCCTGTCTATTCCAGCACGAGCGAAGCACAGTATGCGCTGGACAACCTGGTCCTAAGATCATTGGGAGTCATCCGATCAGGAAATCCGTATCGACTGGAAAAGATGCCTCAGAAGCCACCCCAGGAACTCTTTGATACACAGAGCGCATTGCAAAAAGACGTGGACGCGTGGGTGATGGCATTCAACAGGCTCCAATCCACGAGACCTGTGGATGACCGCGAAGACACTGCGTCTTTGGCACTCATGACGCGAAACAGTCTAAGTAATATGTGGCTTAAGGAGTGCTTGAAGCAAGATGAGATGTGTTTTGATGACCATAAAGATGAATTTGTCCAGATACTGGCATGGGCGCGCAAAGCAGCAGAGAAACTTGAAACCCGACGCCAAAAGCCAACAAGGTTTACTTTTGAAACAGGGTTCAGTCCGATGCTTCATTTCATGGTTTACAAATGTCGATATCTACCGTTGCGCCTGGAGGCGTTATCCCTCTCGCAGAGGCTATCGAGTGAGAGGGAGTCTCTATGGGATGGGTCGCTGATATACACCTTGTCACGACTCATTGTCGAGGTTGAGCATGGCATTGACCTTTCAGGGGAGTTTGATCCTAACGACGATACATTACCGCCTGACTCGAAGAGAATAAGAGGGTTTCTGTTTGCAGGACGCCAAGAGCCGTTGATATGGGATACAACACCAGCGAATGTGGTGTATTTCCGCATGTGGAGTCCAGAAAGCGGGTGTACATATCGAAAAGAGTCTTTGACGAGGACTCAAAGATTGTATTGTCAAGAAACAGCAACACAAAGGACAGAGAGACAGGGCAGTCCTATATCATATTAGTTAGTAGCACAGCCTGCATGCAATCTATTATTGTTGCTTTTGTTGATTGGACGAGTCTTCCATTTAAGGTAATCGTGGCTGTATCTAAATCAATCTAGCCTCAGTAGTACTAAGTTATAGTGCAGGGGCTGGTTTTAAATCAAGCGACGTGATTATGATTGGGCAGCTCGCAATTGAATGCGCATTGCTTTGGCGAGCACAGCATCCATCTCGCATTTCAACGTCGGACTAACGAGGCATTGCAAAGATTCAATTGACAAGATATAAGACGAGATTAAATCCGATAAAATAATAATTAATCATTCTACAACACAATCAAGATGCATTCCAATATTAGAGCCCTCATTCTTTACCTGCTGACTTCCACTGTCGCTGCATCTCCAGCGCCCACCCAAACTAAACCCCACCAAATCACAATCGCAGCTCGTCAACCCAGTACAACAGAAGCACCACAAGGCTGGTTCACCACCACTTAAAACATTGCCACCATCGGCGGTACAACAGATAAATACTACACCGTTCCCGCTCAGACTATTCAAATCGTCATCCCAACATGTGTCCAAACATACGAACCCGACGAGAATGGTTACCTTCCTCCAGGAACATGTAATGCCCACTGGAACTACTATCCCAACTTCTCTGCAGCTGTAGTCTTTGCAGTGCTATTTGCTATCCTGACGGGTGCGCATATTTGGCAGGCTGCTAGATACAAAAAGGTATATTCATCCATCGCTGTCAGAAAACTGTCACTAATTGACGTGGTAGTCTTGGTGTTGGGTCATCATCATGGCGGGCATCTGGGAAACAACAGCCTTCACTTTTCGAGCAATAAGCACTAAGCACCAACAAAGCATCGGTGTCCTACTTGTGTTTCAGATATTCATCCTCCTTGCCCCAGTTTGTAAGTTGTCATCTCAACTCTTCTCGCCAAGCCACTAACAAGACCAGGGGTTAATGCATATGCCTACATGACACTCGGCCGAATGGTCCACTACTTCATCCCCGACCATTCCCTCCTCGGCATGCCAGCCGTCACTTTAGCTGTCATCTTTGTCGGTCTCGATATTGTGTCCTTTATCATTCAGCTCATTGGTGGCAGCTTGGCCGGCCCTGGTTCGCCTCCGGAAGAGCAATTGAAGGCTATACACATCTACATGGGTGGTATTGGTCTTCAAGAGTTCTTTATCGTCATTTTCATCATTCTCTGCATTGCCTTTCAGCGCAAGATGCACGAGATTCGAGCTGAGAAGGGTATCAAGGCCTTTGTCGCGTCAGACTGGGGCAAGCTTCTTTGCGCACTTTACTTTTCCCTCGCCATGATCTCTGTGCGCATCATTTATCGTCTGATCGAGTTCTCTGGTGGTGAGGGCCAGGACAATCCTCTGGTGACACACGAGATTTACTTTTATATCCTGGAAGCGGCGCCCATGTTTCTGGCTTTGTTGTCGTTCAATATCGTTCATCCTGGAAGAATCATGCAAGGTCCTCTCTCGGATATGCCTGAGTTGTTCTCATTCATCAAAGACAAGATGCGGGGACGAAAGGGGAAGCAGTTGCTGGATGATCAGAGTGATAGTAATGTTGAGATGGGCCAGCGCTATGAACCGACCAGAACATCTGGACCTTATGTCGGTGAGCCATCTAGATATGGTTGAAATGCTGTAGGCAGTCGGTTTTGATGCATTTTCTTGTGGAATTGTTTAAGTACTTGATATTATCAGCTTGGAGTTTTGGGAATACATAGAGGAGAAAAACACGCGACATAGCAACATATATACAATCAATGTTTTTTTTTTATTTAAACACAATTGAATTGACCCCTAGTTAACAGTTTGGATGCAACCTTGATGTCGCTGCACTAATAACGCCGAGTATGGAACAGCTTCAGGGTAATACTCCAGGATCTGAGCCTCAGATCGTCTAAATCTGGGGCATGTGGATCTTAGCTTCAATTAACCATAATGCGACGTCGATCCGACTTGTATGCACCAGTAATTAATCGCATCGCTTGTCTTTAAGATCATCCTTCTTTCCAAACATCTCGGCTCAGAGCGGCTTGTGTTTCGCTCCTTCCCGCGTGTTGCGTGCTTTGTGATGTCATTTTCTTGACGTCACCATCACATCGTGAAAGAAGCTTAACTTGAGCTCAGCTCCTACCTCATAGCTTCAGACCTCAGACTCAACTTACCACAAACAAACCATTTACAAACGAACCATTCGATTATTACGAACCAAAAGATTAACAGCCCCCCCAAAACAGTGACAATGCGCTTTCTCACTCCTCTCCGCCCAACAGCCCGCATCGCGCCGCGTCTCACAACCCTCCGTCCCTTCCACCAAGCTCGCACTCTTCGCAAGGAAAATGCCAAGGATAGCAACGGTAGTTTCGTTGATGGACTCGCAGAAGGAGACGCAAAGGGTCGCACAGGTGGTGGCAAGCCTCTCGACGCATCCTCCAAGAACGCACCCCCTCAGCCCAAGGTGTCGAACCAGAGCATCCCTGGCAACCAGACGGACACCTTGACGGAGGAACAGAAGCGAGAGGTGGAGGAACACAATAGAGACTTTGACGCGAAGCACGATCGGGGGAACACGGCGCCGGGGGACAAGGTTGATAAGAAGTTTTGGGGAGGGGCGCAGCATGGTGAGAAGGATAAGGGGAACGTGAAGCCGGATGATGAGAAGTGACGGTGAGGATAGAGGTGTATATGGACACGTATGACTCGCACGAGGCTGGCGAGGCTGACAGAGATTGTACTTGTTTAGGCTGACTATCAGTTCTTCAGTCGGTCATCTCTACATACAATTAAAGACGATATAGTTGACAGGCCAAAGACATGACATAATGGTACATGAAAAAAATTGGTGACGCATATCGGACCGGCAGGAAACATTGAGCATTGGTGATCACGGTAGATGAGCGATCAAGGAGGGAGCCGCATACCTATGCCAGTAATTCTGATGAGGTATACCCATGTTGCAGGTGGATTTCGCTACATTGAGTCATTACAAAGGTACCCAACAGTTCGCCATGACGAGTCATTAATTGGGTTAGTAGACATAAGGCAACCGCATCGACGTGACCACGCAACGCGTGTAAATGCGACCCTTAATATAATGTTTATACTTGGCAAAGGCTGAGGCAATGGAATACCGGTAAGCACATAGATTAAGAGCTAAAGTACCAGCTGTCCCAGTAATACCAAATCTCTTTCGGATATAATGTTTTCTAATAAATTGAGGCTCAAACTGGGTATCGCTAATTAGGACATGGCCTAGCCTAACGCGGACACCTCAGAACAGATGATGTGAATCGTGACTGATGAATTTAATCCGCTGTAGGGACTGATGTTGAATTCCCATATCATATGCACTCTTGTTCTTCTCAAGTTTGTAGTTTTTTTAACAGCAGATATTAGCTTTTGTCGCCAAGAGCCATCATCAGCACCTCATTTGTTGTTTAGCTCCAAGCAAGGATGGCGACGGAAAAGAAGTAAGCATCAGACTATCCGCCGCAGATGGGCGAAACATCAATAATTTTGAGGTTCGTAATTTCAGCTTATGACTCGTAATCCGGGTCTCGTAATAATAGTCGGAAGGCGAGCCACCGACAAAGGTGATGTGAGTTGCGAACCACGGTCGGTTCTGATGACGAGTTGGCGAGCTTGTTGAATATTGCGAACCATTGAATGCAGGACGAAAAGCGCGATTGGGTACCTAATTGCGATCAACAGAAGCCGGCTCGGCGGCTCGGCGGACGAGGTACGTCGCTGCTCAGAGCAAGCTCTGCTTGTTGCTCCTCCTGTGTTGCCGCTTTCGAATACCACTGAATAGTGTCGAGGATCAATTGGGCAACCCAGCAATCCGTACTCAAAGGCAGGAAATAAAGGTTCTGGAATATGGCCCTAGGGGCACTGCTGACCACTCGGAACGCGGAAGTTAATTTGACTTACCACAACCTGTGGCGTCTAAGTGCCATACCCGGTTCAAAAAAAGGGCGGAAGGGCTTGTGCCAAAAACCGTTGCCGACCTAGACCAGCTACCTAGGTGACATTTTACCGCGCCACGCGTCGATGATGCACCTGCCGTTCTGCAGGCCATCTCTTGCCTTGTACCGTCATTGGACACTTGTTCCTTCTCTGGGTCGTCACAAAGTATTCCTTGATCCTTGGACCCTTTCGGTGTGTCAGCCGCCACATTTTCCTCAGGGCAGCCCAATAAGCTATCGTACCAATCGGAGTTGACATTGCTACGCCAGTCAGATGTCGTACCTGGTTGACTATATGGGCATTGCTATATTGCTATCAGGAGCGAAGTGGAAGAAAACTTGACTCCTATACAACACACCTTGCGTACTGCTCGACAACCACTGATGCCCAAGATGATGAGTATAAACCCTTTCTTTGCCCCGAGGGTTTCCGTGGCTTGCTTCGCATTCACCAGCAAGCACTCGACAATCCATCGAACCCTTCATCGTCACACCCTTCACCATGCCTGACTCACACGACACTCAAGTCCTCCATGGACAAGACCATACACAAAACACTTCATCGTCACCACAGATGGAGAGATGGCTGCAGGAGAGCAAGAGAGAAATGCCGTGGCATCTCCCTGATTCAATTGTTATATCTAGCTCGCAGACACCCACGTCCAACACCAACACCAACACCTACACTCCATTTCATAACCCTACTACACAGGGGAGTGTTAAGTAGACTTGCTGACCCAGAAGCCTTGGAGGTATTCATCTTTAGATGTTGCTTGGATGCGTACATACGTGCTGACACATGACACGCAGTCAAATATTGCTTCCTCTCGGATAGCCTTTGTCCACTGGCAGTAGTACACAAGCCATTGCGGTCTCGAACCCCTTGTATTTCGAAACGAAACGACGATACGACGATACGAACGATGTCATGGGGCATGTCACCTGAGCAATGCACTTCTTGTGCTTGGTATTAAACTATCATGACTGCTAGAAACACATTGAAGCTCTCCTCGAAGGGATCATTGGACTGTATATGGTCAGCGACTTGAACAAATCAAGATATCAGAACATAGTGTGTGTGTAAGAGTATATCAGGAAACTTATAATGGAATCATACAATTTTGTCAAATACAATCTAGCGTGAAGTTTTTAAGTCATCATGTGGGAGGGGTAGTGAAAAGAAATAAAAACCGGCTTACCCAATATTATGTTATCGACGTAGATCAGACGAGCATTTCGGCTCGTCCAGCCTGCACTGTGATGTTGTTTCAATCACTTCCCAGCCTTTACGGTCGAGCAAGTCCAGGCGATGAATTGGATCCAAAGATTTGACCAATTGCCCCACGAATCTGATCAACAAGTGCCTTGATCATACCCTGAGGCTTGCCCCTCCCATCGAGTCCATGGACGGGCTCAGTTCCCATCGTGGGAAGGACGTTATCGCCAGCGGATAGACTGACGAAAAGCGCAAAAGGCACAAGCCAAACGCAAAGCCCAAAGTACGAGGCGATCTGTGCGAAGCTGGGAACATCGGCCTTGTCGTAGAACGAGGTACGCTGGTAGGCACGGGACTGGGCATCGGAAAAGTGTCGGAACCATACGTAGTGGTTAACCAGGACAAGAACTGCGGCATGTTAGACAAGTCTGGCAGACCCAAAAGTCAACATACCACACGAAGCCAGGAAGAGAGGATCGGTCAGCTTCACAAAAGGGAATCGTTTCATGTTGCCCAGATAGACAACATGGGAGACGATCGTCAAGACTGTAGCAAAGAATGGGAACCCATCCACCAGCCACAGAACCAACTGAATCCCAATGACGCTATATATAAGACGCGTCAGGAAGCGCTTCGCGGTGACGCTATGCTCCTCGACGAGCTCCGACAGGTAATAGAGACCAGACGCGATAGCGAGAGTCAAAAAGCAGAAACCCAAAAGGGTTCCCACGTAGCCGACAAGAGGTAAAATCCACATGTTTGCGTTGCGTTTACTTTGTGTCGTGTAGATGCGCAAGCAAAGCGTTGAGACAAGAGGCTCACATGTTGGGAAAGAGAGAACAGAATTCCCAGGGAGGGGAGAATACGTAAGTATTTTCTGCAGGTTTCAGAGAAGGAAAGGAGGCACGCAGACGAAAAGGGACACGTTTTTGCCAATCGATCTAATTTTCTCAGGTGCTTCGTCGGAGAGGTAGAAGTTCCTGCTCCGGGGCGTTTACCCCACTGTAGAAGTGCTTATCGATAGCCTTGAAAAATGTTTCCAACACCACGAAATCGGCGATAAGGTGCAGTTCCAGGCTTCGTGACCCATTCATTTCGCTGGATCAATCTTCAATTCGAGTTTTGCACAGTCAAAGTCTTGCGACTTTTCATATCCATCATGTCTCGTCCTGAGGATACGCTGTATGTCGCTGTGACCCCGCCATGATGCCCCTCAAGCTCACAGAAACAGTGCGGCCGACGTCCATTATGACGATACCGAAGCGCGAAAGTACACGACGAGTTCTCGAATCCAAAATATTCAAGCCTCGATGACAAGGAGAGCCCTAGAACTTCTCGATCTCAAGTCGCCATCTCTGATCCTCGATATTGGTTGTGGTAGTGGTCTCTCTGGCGAAATTTTATCCTCTGTTGAACCCGAAGAGGGCGGCCCTCACACTTGGATTGGAATGGACGTTTCACCATCCATGCTGGATATTGCACTTCAAAGAGATGTCGAAGGCGATTTGATGTTGGCGGATATTGGCCAGGGCGTTCCCTTCCGAGCAGGAACTTTTGACGCAGCCATCAGTATCTCTGCCATTCAATGGCTCTGCAGTGCCGAGACAAGCGATACATCTCCCGTCGGCCGTCTCACCCGCTTCTTCAACGGACTCTACGCCTCTCTCAAGCGCGGCGGCCGAGCCGTCTGCCAATTCTACCCCAAGAACGACGATCAGCGCAACATGATCACCCAAGCAGCCGTCAAGGCCGGTTTCGGCGCCGGTATGCTCGAAGACGACCCTGGCACCAAGAACCAAAAGCTGTACCTCGTACTCACTGTCGGTGGTGGCGATCTTCAGAAGAAGGGAGGTGACATCACCGGTGTTGTCGATGGTATGGAGGGTGTCGACGTCGAGGACGCCAGACGGTCGATCAAGACGCATGCTCCGAATATGTCCAAGGGCAGCAAGCAGTGGATCGTCAAGAAGAAGGAACAGATGGAGCGCAAGGGAAAGATTGTCAAGGCGACGTCCAAGTACACTGGACGAAAGCGACGAATCCAGTTTTAGGCTGGATGGTATGGATGTGTTTGCATTGTACGGCGTTGGTGGTGGAAAATATTCTAGACCTTTCAATTTGACACGGATACCCTTTGGATGTGTATGTTTGTTGGATGTGACATGCAAGGTTGGCGAAACAGCAGTAATGTCAAACTTGAGGATGGATCAGATTTTTGCTAAACCGCAGGCCAGAAAGCCTCTTCTGCCTCCAAAACATCCTGCCACTTCCCCTGGACTCGCTTGAACAGTTGCTCCTTTGCACCCTCACCCTTTTCCTTGACGACATTTGCAACAGTATCATCGATAATCTTGCCCAGATCATCAACAAAGTCGACAAACTCCTTGCATGTCCAATTGTTGATAAACTCCTTTCTCACAGCTCCACCATCAGCATCATCACTGCCGTCGTTATTGTCCGAAAGCTGCGCCTTTGCCCACGACCAAGCGTCCAGATAACACTTTTCCGTTCCCCAGTATATCACTGCTGCTTCAAGCCAGGGAAGCACATCCTTCTCGTTAGGAGATACAGAAGCGTACAGTGCTTCCCATCGACGGAGGCCTTCGAGTTTAGAGCTCGACTCAACACGCCCATCTTTGGTCTCGAGGTTGATGTTGATACCGTACTCGAAAGCCGTATTAATAAAGAACTTTTCCTCCCGTCGGATGTTTACAAGAGCAGCGACAATCCAGTCCAGGAGTTGCGTTGTGGTTGCGGGATCTTGGTCACGCTGTACGGTATCGGGAAACTCCAGAAAGCTGAGTAGACGACCAAGACCGCGGCAGTAGCTGTGGATGTAGAGACGATCGTTTGCAAGCCAGAGACCTAAAAGGTCCTTTGAAGCTTTGCCATGGCCTGCAAGCCGTAGGAATTCAGACTGAGTGGCTCGCTTGTAGCCTTGCTCGTCTGACGAGAGGAGCTGTCGAGTCAGAGAGTAGGACATGATGAGTTATTTCTTCAGTCTACAAATGCGGAGATGGCTTCAAGGATGATGAGTTGATGCGACTGATGAATGAATTATGTCATGATCGGTCTAAAGTTGTTCCATCGCAGAGTTGTACAGTCGAGGTTCCATTGGGTGTTATGTATCATGATGTTTATGTCAGGTTGTGGATAAACCTGGATGGTTGGTTGAACGGCTGTAGAGAGCAATGGTACTCAAGATAAATCTTAAGAAAGACAGAGACGCTTTATTGTTCGAAGGTGCACTAACAATGAAGAAAGACATGGAATACAATCTTTGTTTATCGGTCCACCAGTACTATGATACTGAAGCCTCCGAAACCCGGTCAGCACTACTCAGCATTTGTTGACGTTGATCTCCTCTCGCTTGCGGGTATAATGCAGCGTATTCATACCAATGCAACTGACGAGGTCCATATCCGCATCACTCACATCCACACGATACTACGTAGCAATCCGCCCTTGACGCCATTTAATTTCCTTTTCGTCCTCCATCCATGCCAACCATGCGACTCCCTTCCACTGGATCGAACCTCGGCCCTAAGCTTGGCAACGTTGAATGATGGCTTCTTGGCTCTCCCGCTAATCGCTCCCAAGTTAGCCAAGCACGCGAGCAACTGGCCATGTTTTGCTTTTGCATCAATTCGGTCAGTAATGATCGTCATTATCCTGGTCCCCGTTGAACCATAGTAGTCCTTTTAATCTGGGGGAGAAGACTCATGCTCGTATTTCGGGATATGGCCCGAACAGGGGGTGATTTATCCACTTTTAATTACTGACTGAATAAATGTCTCCCCACAATATCAGGGGGAACAAATGGGTAGACTAGAAGCTATTTTGGTAGATTGCGATTGTTTGAGGGTTGGAATGGTTAGTTTCAGTTTGACCAGTTGTTCTTGGTCTATTCTCTTGTTGATTTTTGTCTTTTGTGTTGTGAAGCATCGTGACATTTCGACTGACAGCAATTCCCTGAGATGATCAAACTTGCAGAGTAAGATGCAGGAACGCGTAACATGATGTGACAAGGACCCAGTTCTAGATTCTAGAACTCGTATCACGGCTTCTTCGGACCCGGATTCAATTTCAATAGGACCCCTGGTTTATTGATTCGGGGGATCCATGAGCCGTCACGAGGGAGCCAAGATAGGTAAGCTTTGACAGAGATGAGATCAAGGGGGGGCTGAGCTTCTGAAACATGGAGTTTGGTCTGGGCTTTAGGGAAAAGCAAGCAAACAGAGATGTTGTTGAAGGTTGCATGGCATGTCATTGATTATTGATTCATAATTAATGCTCCTTCCCTTGCAATTGTTACTGACGATTCCTTCCTTCCCTTTTTCCTCCTTCCCAAGTTTTGCTTCATTCTTTTGCAGGCTTGGCTACTACCTACTAGCAATTCAATGCGCAAAACAACATCAACCGAATACTTAATTACTACTATCAATTCGTTTCTATTGTCGCTACGCTAAACATGATTCTGGACCCAAACATTGGCGCTTGGCAAGGCACTCGAGTCCTCCCCCGCGAAGCCAAGCAAACATGCCACGATGACATGCAGTCAGATACCTGCGAGAAACCTGCCATGTCAACAGGTGAGATTTTAATTGTTCTCCTCATAGCCACGTAATTTTACGCCTCTCCGTCTCCGTCCCCGTCTATGGCTAACCTTTTAGTCTTATTGCCGTCTGCTGTCTTGTGGCCCTTCTGTGCGTCTTCCACCGTCGCAAACAACGCCTCGATAAACTCGAAGACATCAAAGACGTTCAAGAACTTGACGACTATGGCCTCGCCCCCATCAAACCAAGACCCGTGAAACTACCCCAAGCACCACCGCCAACCTATGACAAAACGCACGAGGGAAAGCCCAACAGCGCGGCGGACCAAAATTGGGATCGAACAAATCGAAACTCGACAGACTCGTTAACACCGTCACTTCGCCAAGCCATGGGCGTCACGCCCCGCGATACATTGGCCAATAGCTAGAAGCTACGGCGCATGAAACAGGACGTTTGGCGCTGGTAGTCGAGCTACTGCAGCCTGCCGATCACTTATGCATAATCGCTAAAATGCCGAAACGCATCAAGAAGCTGGTCGTTCTGAGACAGGCGCTACGGATACTTTGCGGTCATTGCACCCACAATTCGAATAGCTGGATGGTGATTTACAAGGGCTGGGACGGGATTTGGCATGCGTTTACAATGGCGTTAACGAGGACTATTGGTTCTTGGTAGGAGTACTTGGTTTGGGGGAAAAGGACGAGCGATTCTGCCGGTCGATTTGGGCGGCTTTACTTTTACTTTACAGGCGTAGCGACAGTCACCTTGGAAATTCGAGAATACTTTTGATGCATGATCGTGTCGTGGGTCTGTTTATGCACGCGAGCCTTGGTGCTGCAGCGCTTTAAATGGCATTTTGTGATGTCGAGACAGACTTCGCGTTCTTTATACTTTAGGCCTTGGTTTTGAGATTTGCCAATTCAATATCCAGGACCAACTTTCATGTACGTGGAATTGATATTTTCCCTACTTTTTACATATCACGCGCCGTGTCCTTCATGTAAAGTTGTACATTATAGAGTTCAGTCGCTAACATACCGACAACTAGGCAGCCGCTTTGTTGTACACAAAGATGAAACCTTGTTCATTCTATTTGTTGTAATAAGTATCGATTCCATTTGTTGACTTCTTGATATGTATGGGTCCCATAGTTTATAGTACAAAGCTTACGGAGAAGGCTTGGGCTTTAGTTTAAAGACATAAAAAGTAAAACTGTAATACAGTTGCGAGACAACTATAAGAACTGAGCTCTTCTGCCAGTCGAAGCAAACACATTCTCTCTCTCCGTGTCTGACATCAACCAACAGCAAACACTGACAGCCCTTCGCTGTTCAAATAAAACAGTCAACTGCCAACATGACAACCTCAACAATACCACCTGATATCATCCCTTGCTTCCAAAACCCCAATCCTACCCCTGAGCCATGTGTAGACTTCCACTAGAGATCCGAATTCTCATATGGGAATAAGCATTAAGTCACAGTCGAGAAGTTTGGACGATGATGCTCATCCACGGCTTGAAACATCCCTCGGAATTCAATATGAGCACACTATTTGGCATCACGCGCGAGTCACGAAGTGTTGCGTTGCGTTTCTACCAAGTTCAACTTCCCTGTCGATACTATAAATCGCGCGTGTGGAAAGAAGCGACGCTGTATCTTTGCCCGGACTTGGACTTCCTGAGGATCGATAGTATACAACATATCAGAGACCCTGGTTATGACGGTTGGATTCATGATAACCCTGCAATCGCTCCTGGGAAGACAGTGGTTTTCAGACCTGGGTGGATGGACCATGCAAAGAGGGTTATTACAGCGTGTAAAGACTTGCCAATTCAGACAGAACCCTATCACAGGACCGTCCGCCCACCTTTTTGGAAAGTGGGAATAAGAAAATATATGTCAGAGTTGTGTTGGTTAATTATGCACTGATTGCGTGCCTAGGTAGTGAATCACGATTAAGCATTGCGAATCACTTATATAATGGTCATTATCAAACATGAGCAGGCAATATCGCCATATTCAGTTATGCAAGAACCACCATTCTTTCTTCCGTCTCTTCATCGCCATCGCCATGTGTCAGTCTCAGGGCTATTCCAGGCAAATGAGCCCAATGTTTGGATATCGGTATGTAACCTAAAGTTTGCGGTATAAGCTTGGTATACGAAATGCAACAATTATTACAGTCCCCTGAGATTAAAGTGATCAATCTGTCGTCTCTTGTCATGGTAGGGCCAAACACCTAATTAAATCTATACTATCCTTAACCAACAATGATTGACATCTAGTAAGCATAGAAAAGAGTAGCCTCAGAGTCGGTTTGTCTGATCTTCCTATTTGCCCTGACCAACATCCATCTCATAAGCCACACTCCAGCAATGCACGCAACGGCGAAACCCGCACTACTGGAAAGAGGCAGCACATATCGAGGAGCTTCCGATTTGGGCCAAAGGTACTGCAAAATTAGTCAAATAGTCAAATCCATCAACGAGATAAACTTACAGGAGTCCAGATCAGACTAAGCGTAGCACTGACGTTGGCTAAAGCCAGAGCAGAAGCCTTCTTCTCTTTTGTCTGACCGCAGGTATTTCCAACCCAGGCGAGAAGAATAGAGTTCACACCATATGTTCCAATGGTGAAAACACACATGGCAAAGTATCGGGCACCGGTGTTCAATGTAGCGCAGCCAAGGACGAAACCAAAGGTAGCAACAATCTTGGAGATGGTGATATGCCAGGTACTCTCGTTAAAGTGACCTGAAGACTTGGCCCAAAGAATTGATAGGGCTCCAGCGATCAAGAAGGGGGGACAGGTCAAGACCAGAGTGATGGTAGTGTTGAAACCAAGCGTGTCAACAATAGTAGGGAAGAAGTTCTTGAAGCCGTTGGTAGCAAGGTGAAGATGCTGGAGGACAACAAAGACCCAGACTTTAGGGTCAACGATGGCTTCGCGGAGGCCATTCCAAGGGTTTCCGTCGCCCTTTTCGCCGACTGTATCTCGGAGAACGCGATCGTGGGCGAGTTGTCGTTGCTCAGGGGTGAGCCATCGGGTCGTCAAAGGTGTGTCTGGGAGAGTGAAGCACGCCACAATAGCAACAACAAATGTCACGGCACCCTGAATAATAAAGAGCCACTTCCATCCGCTAATACCTGATATACCGTCCATCTTAAAGACGCCTGCAGCGATGAGCCCAGCAAAGGCGGAAGCAAGGACGTTGCCAGAATAAAGGATGCTAATCCTAGTAGCCAGCTCCTTTCGTGTGTAAAAGGTCGACAGCATGTATAGGGCACCGGGGTAGTAAGGAGCTTCTACAACACCAAGGAAGAACCGTGTGAGCAGAGCACCCTTGTAGTCCTTTGCCACGGCAGTAAGAGAACTGACGACGGCCCATGCCATCATGAAGCCGCCCATGTACCATGAGGGTCGCACACGGGTGATGATCATGTTACTGGGAATCTGGCCCAGGATGTAACCGACAAAGAGGATTGAAACGCAGGTGCTGTACTCGGTTCCTTTTAGGCCGAGGTCTTTCTCGAAGCCGTTGAGACGGGCCAGAGTGATGGCGTTGCGGTCGAGGTAGTTGAGCCAATACATAGACCAAAGAGTTGGCTGTACATGTTAGAGATGTTGGTGTGATGGATGTTGAGACTCACCATGATCCATCGATCCAACTTCTTGACCAGCTTGATTTCCTCAGGGTCAGACTTTGCTGTAGCGCCCGAGTAATCCCCGTCACCCTTCTTGTCAAGAACTTCAGCAGAGAACTCCTGATGAGCTGCATCCTGCTTCTCTGCGTCCAGAGTCTCCATACCAGCCATGGTCTTTCTGTCTTGTGGTGCCATAGTGACTCAAGCTCAAAGTACCAAGAGAAGAAAGTTGATGTTGGGATGAAGAGGATCAAAGCAGGGGATTCGGCGGTATTTGACTTGATTTCTTTTTCATGCTCGTTTCCCCGCAGAGTTTGACTTACCCCAGATTTGTAGTGTGTACCAAGATCCGGGGATATTGCCGTGCCAAACAAAAGGGCGGGGAATCAACGTTGAGGGGATCACCATGCGGTTGCATCCTTGTTTCGGAGACGGGGCCGCAGGCCGAATCGAGTGCCAAGACGCCATTGAGATGGACTAAGATGGTGGTTGGGGAGACATTGATCAAGAATAACTTGGAGGTGAAGGGTAAAGATATCCGCAGTCACTAGGGTGACTCAATTGGCAGATGGAAACATCGTCGGTAGGTTGCAGTTTCCCGAGTCAGGATTAGAGTAATTAAGCTTAGTCGGTCGCAATTCCCCATCTCCAAGCGGGGGGTCGCAGTTGCCCCATCTCCATCTTTTTCGTTCCTGCTATTCTTCACATCTCGGCCTCTACCACCGAGACGGTCGCCATCGCCGACCAGCCCAAACGCCATGACTTCAAACGCATGCGACAGATGTCACCGTCGCAAAGTCCGTTGCGACAAAGTCCAACCTCAATGCGGTCCCTGCAAGAGAGCAGATGTAGCTTGCGAATACGCCGTTAGCGAACATCAACTAAGAAGAAGGAATATCCAAAAGCTAGAACGCAGGATTCGAGATTTGCAAGCTAATAATGAGACTTTGAGCGCCCAGCTGAGAAGATCTGAGGGACCAATCCAAGAGAGACATGGATCAGAAAGAGGCACGACTGGCCGCAACACCGAGAGTCCCCTCGGAGATGGAGAGGTTGCTGAAGAGGTCATCCAGATGAGTCTCATTGCCGGTGGTGGACATCATTTCGTCGGTTCAACAAGTGGACTCTTGCTTGCCAATCTACTCCAGTCCAGACCCCAGCCCTCATCGTCTCTACACGCATCAGGATGGAAACCAAACACGATATCAGACCTTACTCCCCAAGGAGGGTCGGGATTGCCACCAAAGACACTCGCATCAGAACTCATCAAAGCATACTGTAGCCATGATCACCTCTGCTATCCCTTCCTGTCTATCAAATCTCTCTACCGCTCTTTGGACGCAGTGTACGAAGAAGGGCGCGAAAAAGACCCCGTGGATGCCTTCTTCGTCGACATGACCCTCGCAATAGGCACAGCTCAAGTACACAAGTTCAACTGGAATGGTGTTTACGATGCCGAGACGCATTACAACCGAGCCATGACAAGACTAGCTGATGTTCTTGCAAGAGATGGCATCGAGAGGTTGCAAGCTTTATTACTGGTGTGTCAGTACAGGATGGGAACGACGTCAAGCAACACTACAACGAGTGTATGGCATCTTATTGGCGTGGCTGCTCGGACATGTCTGGAAATGGGGCTTCACAGAGCAGCTACATATGCACTACCGCCAACAAATGAACACAAAGAGAGTCCTGAAGCGAAGGAGGAAGAGATGGAGACTAAGCGGCGATGTTTTTGGAGTCTTGTCGCGTTGGATCGCGTGACAAGTCTGGCATTGGGCAGACCTTTGGCTCTCCAACTAGAAGACATCGACGTCGATTTACCACCCTCTTCAACATCCGATCAACTCCCCCAAGACAACAGCCCTCTCTCGTCTGCACCATACGGAACACCACAATACCGCGCCGCAACGTCTGTCTTTGTGCACATCGTTCGATACCGCCTCATCTGTGGCAAAATCATTAACGCACTACACCGAAGCACCAAGCATGTTTCATTTGCGAGTATAAGCTACGAAGAGATGCGCACGGCACTGGCGAGAGAATTACAGGAGTGGCATACAGAAACGGCCAATCTTCCTCTTGTAAAGAGTGACGCGACGGCTGCTTCACCTGCTAGCGGGTCGAGTTTTCGTTGCGAAGAGTGGTACCGTCTTTTATACCACAATGGCGTGCTTATGCTTTTCCGACCGTCGCCTTGTTTAAACGATGCATCTGTAAATAGTGTCGCGCTGCAGAATATCTTTGACTCGGCGCGGGAGGCTATTGTTTTGTACGCCAGTTTACATCGGTCTCGAAAGATGAACTATTCGTGGATCACTATGCATACTGTGTTTCTGGCTGGGTTGTCGTATATTTTTGCTCTACGACATCATTTTCAGGCCCTTCAATTACAAACTTCTGAACCCCGGCGAGCGAGATTGCATACGACCCCTACCATTAACCAAGTCGTCAACGATACTCGCGCGTGTTCAAAGGTACTGGTCGCCGTGTCGGAGAGATGGGATCTAGCAAGAAATTGCTCTGATTTGTTTGACAGACTGAGCGATGCGGTGGTGGCGGATGTAGTCGAGGCGTCAACGCCTAGCAATCATGGGATGGGTGTTGCTGCGGCGGTGCCATTTTCTGCAGACCTGGCGAATATGACGGTTGACAGTACGTTTAGGGACTGTTTCGGGGACTTACAGAGTCTCGGGTTGGACGAGTTCCATAATGATGCGATTTCGCAGCTGTCGCAGGAGTGGTTTTTTGGGTTGGGTGATGAGACACATCAATACTATTGAGGATACATATGTACAAGAATACGACCATCAAAACACGACATACAGGGTTCCGTGGCCAGGAACCTTTACTGAGCGCCATCCTGTCAACAGCCCCCGTCATTCAGTTCGCCGAAACTACTTGATCCTAGTCCATGAGTAATTTACCGACCATGACACCCTCCAGCCCTTGTCATGTACCTCTTGGACGCGGGCTCGGCCGCCGAGACCGAAAACCATCAACCCGTGTAAGTGGATCGCCACTCGGCGCCGAGTCCGTTGATCCACAAAACATCAACTTGACTTCTCATGATAATCAACCGATGAGATGAATGCGACATTCTAAATACAGAAACAACTCAGGCAACACTCACAGTTTAAAAGTCAACAATAAACAAGTTCCTATCAGCAGCAACTCAACTCTCTTCAAACCCCTCACTCTCATTCCTATTCTCACTCATTCTCACTCATACACAACCAAAATGCTCGACAGACCACCCATTCGTATAGGAAATGTATCCGGCGCAACGGGCGATCACCCGCATGCAATGTCCCGGATGGTCCGCACAGGTAATGTCAACGTCATAACCGGTGACTGGCTCTCCGAGATGAACATTGCTTGGAACGCAATCACCAAGCAAGAAGTCGACCCGAACCTGGGATACGAGAATGGCTTCTTTGAGCAACTTGATGAGTGTCTGGACGACATCATGCAGCGTGATATCCGCGTTGTCACAAACGCAGGTGCTCTGAATACTGATGCTCTGTATGACAAGGTCAGGGATCTTTGCGAGAAGCGTGGATATGGAGATGCCATCATTGCCAAGGTTCTCGGCGATGATGTCTCAGATGTGGTTATGAAAGGGGACGTTAGAGTGACGCATTTGGATCACCCTGAGCAAACTCTTGAGACTTGGGGTTTTACATCTTGCTGTGCGACTGCTTATATCGGATGCTGGGGTATCGTGCAGGCTTTGCGTGCAGGTGCTCGCATCGTCATTTGCGGACGATGTACAGATGCGTCTCCCGTCATGGGCGCAGCGGCGTGGTATCACGGCTGGAGGGAAGATCAGTACGAAGAACTAGCCGGTTCACTCCTAGGAGCTCATCTCATCGAGTGCGGCCCCTACGTCGTCGGTGCTAATTTCTCCGGTTTCAAGGACTTTCTTCCTGAGCTGGTAGATATTGCTTTCCCAATCGCCGAGATTGATCCAAGGGGACGCTGCATCATCGGTCGAACGGGTGAAGGCGGTGGCCGCGTCACTAAAGAAACTGTCACTGCCCAATTACTTTACGAGCTTCAGGGCCATTTATACCTCAACCCAGATGTCGTGGCTGATCTCTCAGGAGTCCGAGTCGAACAAGAATCACCAAACAGAGTGTCTGTCTCCTGTGTAAAGGGGTTTCCCCCACCCCCTACAGCAAAGGTCATGGTCGCTGCAAAAGGCGGTTTCCAAGCTGAAGCGACTTTCTACATCAACGGCCTCGACGTAGCTGAAAAGGCAGCCATGATGAAGGCTCAACTAGCACACATGTTCAAAGACGCCAATTTTAGCCGTCTCAGCATCGAACTCTACGGAACACCGGCTGACAATCCAACATCTCAGCAAGCAGGCACTGTGTCTCTGCGTGTCTTTGCCCAGGCTCGTCGAAAGGAGGACATTGAAGCGTCCAAGTTCAAAGTCCCCATTTATGCACTCCGCATGCAGAGTTATCCTGGGTACCATATGAATCTTGATTTTCGAACCATGGTTCCAAAGCCCTTTATGGAGATGTTTCCTGCTTTGATGCCTGTTTCTGCGATTGACCACCGCGTTGTCATGAGCACGGGTACTACGCATCGTGTTGAGGCTCCCACACAGACAGCAAAATATCCCATCGTACGTCCATCTACAGAGACACATGGACCAGTGGACATGCTCACCTTTGGACCAACCGAGTGGGCGCCGCTGGGTAGCATTGTGCACGCGAGGTCAGGCGACAAGGGCGACAACTCCAACGTTGGATTCTTTGTGCGAAACGATGATGAATATGCCTGGCTGAGGAATCTATTGACTGTTTCAAAGCTAAAGCAGTTATTTGGAGATGATTGGTTCAAGATGAATCCTGATAGGAGGGTTGAGAGAGTCGAATTCCCAGGCATCAACGCTGTGCATTTGTAAGTTGATCCCATCTGTGGCAATACGATGCTAACTATGATGCAGCCGAGTTTTGGATAACTTGAATGGAGGCATTGCTTCGTCTGATCGAATTGATGGATTGGGCAAGGGGATTGGAGAGTATTTGAGAAGTCGATATGTCGACGTACCAAAGGTGTTTTTGGATAGAGGGCGGATTTAACCCAATCTACAAGATGTAAATTGTATTCCAGTCAAAACTGTGAGTCCAATTGCCAAGTTCAACAGATAGCATCACCAGCCCTTCCAAGATATGTGAACTGGTGACTCCTCGGCAATTCCCACCTGACAGAGCGAGCGCTTGGAGATATCATGATACCAACAAGCTCTTGACTATCCATGCCTCCAATACATGTATCTAGAGCACCAGCAACTTCAGTTGCAACCCACATACTTAAACCTCATTCGCCAATTGGCTTGAACCCATTCTTCGGTGCAACTTCAGCCGAGGTTGGAGTAGCTCGGTCTCCGCGATAATCGCTCGCCAAGCCCCGAACGATAATTGAGCGCAATATCAGATAGTTGATTGTCAAAGAACCGCGTGCATCAAGTCAGTATTAGATTCTGAAAATCACGTAATGTGACCATGTACAAATGCGCTTGACTATCTACAGGCACAAAATGACAGTCACTCGAAACAGGTATGGACTTTACAATATATTCAAGACTGCGCAAGTTCATGTTACACGTACAATCTCCTTCACTCTTCCACTATATCGTCTTCCACTGCTTTTTCTCCAACGTCGCCGCCAACCCCTTCCTCTTGTAACGCCTAAATCCGCAGACTCCTAGTCGTAGGTATATTCGATCGAGGCAATGGTGGTGTGGGTTCAGAGTGATGTGCGTATGTGTCCAAATTGTCCCGCTATCACACGGTACAAGACAAACGAAAATAAAAAAGGGGTTACACATGGTTTGTTTTGTTTTTGGGGGATATCACAAAAGATGCTGCATTTAAACGGTCTCGAGCTTGTCGAGGATGGCACGGGTGAACTCGTGGGTGGTGGACTTGCCGCCCATGTCGGGAGTGCGGACCTTGCTATGAGTCTGTTAGTAGATGCTTTTTTTTATTGTCGAGCGATAAACTTACCCATCGGCAATGACGGCGTAGGTGGCCTTGGAGATGCGGTTAGCATGCTCATCGAGACCAAGGTGTCGCAGCAGCATGCTGCCGGACAGAAGCATGGCAGTGGGGTTGGCCTGGTCCTTGCCCTTGATGTCAAGACCGACGTGACGGCAACCGGGCTCGAAAACAGCAACCTCACGGCCCATGTTGCAACCAGGGACAATACCGGGACCACCAACAAGGGCAGCGCCAATGTTGGAGAGGATACCACCGTAAAGGTTAGGCATGACCATAACGTCGAACTGCTGAGGACGAGAGACAGCCTGCATGGAGGCGTTGTCGACAATCATGTCGTTGGTCTCGAGGGTGGGGTAGTCCTTGGCGACCTGGTGGAAGGTGCTGCGGAAGAGACCGTCGGCAAGCTTCATGATGTTGGCCTTGTGGATGCAAGTAACCTTGGATCGGCCGTTTGCGAGGGCGAAAGAGAAGGCGAACCTGGCGATACGCTCAGACTTGGCGCGGGTGATGATCTTGAGGGACTCGACGACACCCTCGACGCTCTGGTGCTCAAGACCAGAGTACTCACCCTCGGTGTTCTCTCGGATGATGCACAGGTCGACGTCCTTGTGGCGGGTCTCGTAGCCGGGGATGTTCTTGATCAAGCTGATGCTGGCGTAAATGTCGAGCTCCTGTCGCATGGCGACGTTGAAGCTCTGGTGGCCGGATCGGCTGATGGGGGTGTGGAGGATACCCTTGAGGCCGAGCTTGTTGCGCTTGAGAGAAGCGACGGACTCGCGGAAGGCATCCTCAGTGCGGCCGGCGCCCTCGAGACCGGAAACCTCGATCTGCTCCCACTCAACGGGGACGTTGTCGGCCTTGAAGACGGTCTTGACAGACTCGGCAACCTCGGTACCGATACCATCACCGGGGATGAGGGTGACGGTGTACTTGCCGCCGTACTTGGCAGGCTTGAAGATGTCGGACTGGACGGTGGCGAAGGATCGGGCGAGCTGGGGTTGTTGCTTGGCGACGCCGCGCAGCAGCTGAGTAGAGTTAGCGACATGGTCAATTGAATTCTGGAGTCTTTGTCAAGTCAATCTGAGCCATTTGTGCCTTGTCCTCCCACGACTTCCAATTTTTTGGTTCGTCGCAATGATGATCATGACATGACGCATGTCGTCACCCACAATTGATCCAAATGCGGGCAACCTCCAAAAACACCACAGCAACACACACAAAAGAACTCATCATGATAGCGACAGACAAGACGTACCTGAGCCGATCGAAGAGATCCTCGAGACAACATGATGACGGGTGGGGGTATCTTGAAAAAAGTAGAGAGGCGAGCTTTCTTAGGAGGGGAAGGATAGAAAAAAGCTAACGGCACCGCGCACGAGAGGAGAGAGAGAGGAGAAAGAAAGAGTAAAGGTTGAGGAGGAAAAGGAAGAGATGTTTTCAAAGGTAAAAGTTTAGTTTAGGTAACGCAAGTCAAGTCGTCGACGGGAAGGAAGAGCAAATCGCGCATGGCCCTCGTTGCCCAGTTCCAGGTCCAGTTCCAGGTCCATTTCCAGTTCTAGTTCCCGTTTCCAGGGCCTATTTTTCTTGAATTTACTCTATTGGTGTCGCATTGGCCGAGCTTGACATATTTTTCTCTCTCTTTTCTTTCGGCTGCCGCTCGGAAAACGCGATTGTTCCGAGCTGTCACTGGCTCGAGTGGAGTTGAGAGCCCGGAGGCTTAGTCTACAACTGGTAGCTTGTGGGGTTGAGCCTCTCTGTAAAGCCGGCTCCGTCGCTAGACTTTAGTGCTCAAGGGCTGCAAACGACGTCACAAAATTAATGTCGCAACGAGACAACTCGATATTTGATCAATGAGTACATATTTATATCTTCTAAATCGATATTTTCTCTACCAACACCATGACATAAACATATCAACCAAGAAAACCCCTCGTTGCACGTTCTAAGCACATCATGACCACCATGATATCGAGCTTTATTCCATGTGGAGCTTTTCAAGCGGGCCAAGCAAATCTTGGCGCGTCAGGTTGCAAGCATTGACTTTACTCGGACGTCGTAGTTACGAAACTATTGGAATACGATACTCCGAAGCGACTAACGTTCACTTAAACTACAGCATCAACCTTGAGACATATAGCAATTCACTAAAGCAGATACTTGACTATCCATCAATATTCTCTTCACCTACGCTATACCTGTTCGTAGCCATATCCTTTGTACTAATCCATCCTTTTCATTCATCAGTCCGCCTCATAATACTCATAATATGCCATACAATGTAAAACCAAAACTCCAGAAAACACCATTCGCGCTTTCTCAAACACGTGGCTCATCACTCGGGTACAGACACTAACTCTGTACATCTTCATCCTCGTCCAGAGGCTCAACTCGTACCAAGATCTCTTCAAGAAGTCCCTCAAGGAAACTACCAACCTCTCTACCCATTCCAACAGGTTCGGCCTTGTCGTAATGATCAATCTCTTTACAGACATGCGCAAGCTTGTACACCAGCTTTCTCAACTTTTCATGCGCAGCTTCTGCTCGTTGCTGTTGAGGAGGGATTTGAGCTGGGTTCTGTCCAGGCTTATACACTTGTTGAAGGTTGATCTGTCGCCGCTTAAGCGCCTCTTCAAGTGCTGGAAAGATCACATCGTTAAGTGCATCCAGCTCGCCGTTCGGGTTGGCTGGCGAAGGCGTGGGGAAAGCAGAAGGAGCAGTAAAGTCGGATGGGCTTGGTGAGTTCTTTGAAGGAAGAGGCCGAGGACCCTGAGCTCCTCCAGGAAGAGGTACAAGAACCTGAGGTGTAGAAGCGTGCTGTAACGATGGCAGTCTTTGCTGCGAAACAGCCTGGCTAGGTCTGTATGGAGGTATTTCTGGCAGGCTCATTTGCTTGGTAGTTGTTGGCCGTGTTAAATGCGCCGGCGGAGCAGGTGGTCTCTGTGATGGTTGAGGTTGAGGACTCCTGCTCTCTTTTGGGTCATAGCCCAAGTTGAGCATGCCGATATCACGCTGCAATTCATTTTGGAGCTCGCGATCATACTCTGGGGACTCAGGTACCGGTGCGTGTACTGATCTCAACGGTCGAGGAGTATCTGCGCTATCTCTGGCAGGCAACTTCAAAGGTGTTTGAGGCAACGCTCTTGTAGGTGACAGTGGTGGTTGGTACTGTGACTGTGGGACGGCCTTTCGTTGTGGGCTTGACTGTCTCGAGTTGGGTGCTTTGACAGTTTCAAGCGGTTGAAGTGCAAAATCTCGCTTCATCGGACTGGCTTCGCGTCGTTGCTCACCATAATCCTCTTCACTTTCCAGAGGTCGGGATGCACGAGCATTTGTCGCATTTTCATCCAAGATATTAAGGCCCGGTCGGTTGACAATACCCCCTCGGTCTCCAACAAGTCTGACGGTGCCGAAATCCCACATATCCTCATCGACTCGCTCGTGTTCCGCAGGAGGTCGACCGTCGTTGACGGATTCCCAGTTATCATCATCCTCGCCCTTGTGTGCAGCTGCCCAGCGCGAGTGTCGTTCGATGAGCTCAGTCAGGTAGGTTGTCCGCTTTGCCCGTCTAATAAACGGATGACGCAGCAGATCCTTTGCGGTTGGTCTGTCTTTGGGATCTCGTTGCAGACATGACTCGATAAAATCTTTAAAGGCTTTGGTAAAGTTGCCTTCGAGCCGCGGTGGAGGGTTCTTTGGGATAAGGAAGAGGACCTTCATGGGGTGAATATCAGCATAAGGGGGTTCCCCATTTGCCAATTCAAGTGCCGTGATACCAAGAGACCAAATATCGGCCTTGTGGTCGTACCCAGATTGCTTAATGACTTCTGGGGCCATCCAAAAAGGTGTTCCGACAAAAGTATTCTTCTTGGTCATGGTTGCTGAGAGCTGACCTGAGACACCAAAATCGGCCAGTTTAACCTGACCGTTGCTGCTGAGAAGTACATTGGCAGCTATAGACAGTTAGTCATGTTTTGGCAGTTGGCGCTTTTCTTACCCTTGACATCTCGATGCAGCTTTTTGTCCGTGTGGAGGTAATCCAATCCCATAAGCAACTCCCGTACAATAATGGCGATGTAATCCTCGCTGATCAATCCTGGCTTCATCAGGTCGGCGCAACTTCCACCTGAACAGAATTCCATGACAATCCATAACTCGGCGCCTTTTGCGTAAGATCCATAATACTTGGTGACATATGGGGATTGTAGCTCGGACAGGATAGCGATTTCCTGTATAATATCCTCGACCTCGTCTTCGGCGCTTTCAATGTCGATGACTTTGATCGCAACAGATTGGCCTGTCCTTTTGTCGACTCTACCACCATGTTAGCTGGAGCTTGTAGGCGCAGGAGACTGTCCGTACCCTTTGTAAACTTTGCCAAAACTGCCACCGCCTATACAATGTTAATTGATTGCTCGTGATGTTTCGCGCGAGAAGCTGGGCAACAACTGACCGATGCAATATTCCTTGGAGTATAGGAGCTCCGGGTCCAGAGCTTCGTTTCCCTCCTCAATGTCATGTTCGCGGTCTGCCATTGTGTTATCGTGCTGAAGGTCGTGCTTTTCGAGTCGCAGAGGCTTTGCCCCACGTCTGAATGTTGATTCTCAAAGTTCTTTGCCGCAAAAAGATCAAGTATGGGTCGGTCGATGGATACTCTAGAGCTTCCTCGTGTTAAGAGCAGCGCGTACGGTCGACGGAAACAATTTAGAGTGGGATATCGTAGTTTGGCGGTGTCGCTAACCCCACCACTGGCAAAGAGTCGTCTGCTATCAAACCGGGCTCGTGGTAACGTCTGTCTCGGGAGTTGAGAATTGTCGAAAAACAAGAGTAAAAGAAACAAAAGGGAGGAAAAGAAAACAGGGAGATGATGATGTGCCCAAATGAAAAAGGGAGCCCAGCCGATGAGAAAAGAAAAGAAATATGCTGTCGCACAGCGCAGCCAATCCCCGAGTACGCAAGGGAAAGAGACAGTATGCAACCAAAACAAGCAGGCGCAAGCTACCCAACGTTAGTGCTTTCCCACTGTAATAACGGCTGGTTCAGGCGTTGCTGTTTTGTATTTGTTGTCTGGGCTGTTTACCTGGCAGGTGGGGGTTGTTGAGGAGCAACCAGTCGAGTTCTTGCTTGCCAATCATCCAATTGCACGCATCAAACCTGAATCGATCTGCTCATGGCTCTTCTGTTTTTGGTGTGACCATGACCTTGCTGACCCCTGTAAGTGCCCATGGGAGCCACCTCCTCCCCGCACCCGGTATAAACGAGCGTGGGCAAGATCTCCAGCTAGGGCCTGACTTGCTCGACCTTATCTCAAGGCCAATTGCTTGCATCAAGGTCGATCTATTCACTACATAACTCCAAGTATTCGCATACGAACACAATGGCATCAAAGTTTTGTTTATCGAAGCTACGCCGATTTATTGGCTCATGATCGCTGGTGAAACACACAGGAATGCATTGACTGTACATGATCGACGTGGACCAAGCGGCGCCATTAAATGGCATGGTCATATTGCTCAAGGGGAAATTGCCATGGTTCCTTGCATAGGAAACTATGTTTGTCGTACATTAACTTTCCCATGCATCCACTGATTGGATATCTCAAATCATGTATCATTTCTCATCTTGGTTGTGGGCCTGGTTGAGACGTCTAAAGATAGTGTCCTCCCTCTTGTCCATGATAGACTGCAATCCTGTCTTGATGCCTCTCAATAATTCATACCTGCATATCCACTGGCCGTAGCCAGTGCGATACGCTCTGATGGCTCCAATAACTATCTATCTACAAATGCCTGCTATAGTCCGCATAAAGACAAACTCGTCCGTCGTGTCAATCGTCGCTGCTCAGTCCTCAATAAACTCAATCATGACTGTGCCCTGCTTCAGACCTGTGTCTGCAATAGTCGCATCCAAACTCTCCATGAGGTCCTGTCCAGCTGGCATCTTCTTGAGTTCAAATTCAATGCCCTCTTTGCCTTCCAGAGGTTCTGCCTTGAGCCATTCGTAAATTCTTCGCACTTGGTCATCCAAGTTGAATCGACGAATGACGCGACCAGTAGGGTGTCGGAACTGGATTCGTGTTGTGGTTGCTGGGTTGGCCTCTGGCTCCGTGTGTGGGTTGGTACCAGAGATCTTTGCCCAAGGACTCTGCTCAACCGGGGCCTCGGGTTCCTTGCCTTTGCCCATCTCCTCCGGTGCAGGAGACTTTGTCAGGGCATCAGGATCATGGAGGTTAGGCGTTGAAGAGCCTCCGCTCCCAGAAGCACCCTCTAAACTGTTCTTCAGGGCCATCTCTAGCATCTCATCCTCGGTCATACGCTCGACGTCGACTTTTTGTGGTTTGCGAGCCGTGGCTTTGGCCACTGGGTTCTTGCTGTTGGCTGCGAGGCTGTAGCGATCGAGGAACTCGGCAAGTTCGGCATGGAAGTCCTCAGCAGAGGGAAAAGGTCTGCCGGTCCACATCTTGACCTGCTCACCAGTTCGCGGGTCGATAATGGAGACGTGAGGGTAGTTGTCGGGGTTCTGGTGCGATTCATTTGGGAAGTAGAATGTGAGAAATTCCTGTGCGTCAGGAAAGTCTTTATCATACTGAAGGAAGATGAAATTTTCTCCCACAATTTCCTTCACGGCCCTATCCTTCCAAATGTCGCGGTTCAGGGCCTGGCAGTTAAAGTCGTTCATATCCTGGAGGTTAACCATGATCCACTTCTTGTCCTCCTTGCCTAGCGTACGCGCGTCATCCCATCCCATTCGAGCCATCAAATCATAAGGCGGGCGGAACAGATCTTCCAATCGTCTCGCATGAGCACCGTTTTCGTTCGACGTCGATGGGGCGGAGCGTCGTTCAGGGTCGGCCCATATTTGCTGAGAGAATGGTCCTCCCGCACGATTGGCTATGCAAAGTCAGTACAGGACCGAGACATACTCAGTGATACTCACGTGGGTTCTGCCGCCGCCGTTGTCTCAGCTCCTCGAGGAAGGCTGCTTCCATCCCATCGTCATGCTCGCCACCACCCCAACCAGGTGCCACCAGTGTCTCGGTAGTTCGTGCAATAGGCGCTCGCACATCATCCGGGTTTCCTCCTGATCCAGGCCCTTGGTATAGTTCTTCTTGGAGACGCTTAGCCATGGCCGCATCTTCCTCTTCTTGCGCCAGAGCAGCCGCTTGTGCTGCAACCGCTCGACCGTTGTCTTCGTTGTCACTAAAATCATCGAGTTGCATATCTTGGTCGTCGTCGCTATCGATGTGAATTACACCCGCCGAATCTTGTCTACCAACGTTGCTTCTTGCCGGTTGTGCAGCGGGCCCAGCTGGCTGATTTGTTGAAGAAAGGCCAGCTCCTACACCAGAAACCAGGTCTGGGTTTTCGTAAAACAGTTCGATGGCACGCTCAAAGTTACCAGCAGTCATCTCAAGGAAGCTGCGGGCAACATCGGTGCTAGCGCCAGTAATGGCCATAAAGGTGGAAATATTGTCGTCCATGGTGAGGACGCTTCCGGCTTGCTTATCGGCTGCTAGATTGTTTCAATATATAAGTTGTCGTTCGTTTCAAGGTGCGAATTAAGGATCGAGTGCGAACACGTCGTCGATTGATATGATCTCGCAGGGTTCGGTGTAGCTCTTGGGTAGAAGCAAAGTCAATGCCCCGCTGTTATCATAGCGGGGAGAGTGTCGGGTTAAGTAGTCGCTCGCGATTCAAGGCTCGAATGAAATCAAAGAGGGTTGGCACAAGGTTCATGCTCTTTCAACTCATCGATATAGTAGTCGTGTATGAAAAGCAGGTCTGCTGTGATTTGTGAAGATTCAACGCAGGTGAAAGTTGAAGTGGAAGTGAAGCACAGACATCAAAAGACAGGCACCCAACCACAGTGACGCAACCGGATCTGTGGAGCTTAATGCTGTTTCTTTGGAGGGGCAAGTGACAGGGGCTCTAGAGATCGGTGGCGGAGAATCGATGACGCGACTTTTACAGTGAACTTACCCTGAAGATTGTTCTCGATGGTTGTTTTCAGCGTTTAACAGCTTGTGCTTCTTGATACTGTGTTCATGAGGGACTATTCTATTTTTAGACTATAGAAATCGCGTGATTCCATCGAGTAATTTTATGTTGCTGAATGTTTAGTTTGATGGTCCTGAGCATTTACTGAGGTAGGTATCTGAATTAGAAGGGGTTTGTGCTACTGTTGATCAAGCTCAAAGACATAGCATCATGCCACAATCAATCAAGGTCCTAAAACGATCAAAAACACTAATGATGAACATAATAGTATCATAAACAACAAGGAACTTGTCATCAAATGCTTGAATGGTCTTGTTTAAAGTCGCGATTCACTTGACACGTGACGCCCTGTCAGCTTAGTCATGGTTCTAGTTGTGACTGCTTCAAGACACCTAGGCCTGCCAGTCAAACGCCTCGTCATTTGAGCTGCCTATTGCCCCAAATAAAGCGCTTTCGTACAATTCCACATAGACTTCTTTCATCTTCATTTGTTTCGAATTTTGTCCGATACCCAGCATTTACAATCATGGCGACACCGTCGTCTAAAGAAAGGGAGCTCCAGCTGCTAGATAGTGTGGAGCTCAAGATCCTCAACGTTGCCAATAAGGAAAAGAAGCTACATGAGTTGCTACAACGATACCTTCCACCAGTCCTTGTCAAGGCTGCTAGCGAACATGCTCAAGTCAGAGCTAAAGTAAGGGCCATGAGTATGATTATAGACAAACGCTGAGATTATGATAGGTGGTACAGATCTTCTCCAGGCTAAAGACGTTTATTCAACCGCCAGAGTAAGGAAACTATATGTTGTTGAGTATCCGATGCTGACTTAATAGGGTAATTCTACCGGTGGGCGCCCTTCTTGACCAGTACAAGTCAAATGACTCCCCACTAGTCAAACAGCTTGACATCTCAGGAATACAGCACAGTATAGAGCGCCTGGATGATTACGAGAGAAGAGAGCTTATTCCCAAGGCTTTGGCTGGATTCTCCAAGGATGAAGGCGTTGCACGATCTGGAGCTTTCTTCAACATCATTCTTCGTCTTCTCCTTGATGCCCGTATACCCCCAAGGGGTAGTAAAGATGACACCGACTACCGACAGGCAATTGGACTGTCGGACGAGGCAGATGCGAAATATCTTGCCAACCTTATCAGCATCTTCTTACGACTACGGAATCCTACACAAACCCAGAACTGGTCCACTGCAAACCCGACCCTAAACAAATCCGAGCTTGAGTCTCTTGCTGTGGAGAGCCCAGAGTCTCAAAAAGTTTTTGAGAGAATGGCGGAGCTAAAGCTCAAGCTCGTTGCGTTACTCGCAAGTGGTGCTTTCACCGACGAAGAAAAATTCCTGCCTGCGCTTTATGCCGCCTCAAGTTTTGACAACAGGCTAGTGTCGGCGGCCGAGGAAGTCTTGAAGAGAAGTTCCGTTTCTATGGAGGACAAACCTCTTGTCAAGCGTCTGTTTCATGCACACTCGATACTACCACCTACCTACCGAACTCGTATCCTCAACATGCTTTCTAAATCTACAATCTCAGCAACCATGTCCGACGACATCATGGCCGTCGTCAAGCTCAACTTTGCAAACAATGGCCAATCAACAGATGCTTTGTCGTTAAGCTTACTGCCAAAAAGTGCACTGGAACAAACCAAACTACACACTGCCGCGTTCCAATACCTTGCGTGGGTAGCCCGCGTTGGACCTACGCAAGAAAGCTTCGATATTGCCGTTCCTCTCATTGACACAATGAGTGGTTTTATCGAGAACCATGGCTGGCCTACTCCTGTAAGGACATCGCAAGACGATATTGCGCTTCGATCTAAAGCGTACGAGACCATTGGAGTGTTAGCAAGGAGTGCCAAGATGCCCATCGAAAGGCGGCTGCAACTCGCTGGCTGGCTTTTCAAGTCGTTGTCCGAAGATCCTACCAATGACGCTGTTGTCAATATCGACGGTGCCCTTTCCAGCTTAACGACTAACATTCCAGCCACTGCAGGTAGCGAATCTGAAGAATTAAAGACAATGTTACTTACATACATGTCGCTTCCCGACGAGCCCCCTGTCATCAGGAGTACTCGTCATGCCGTGGTTAAATGGGCGAATCAGTGCCTTACCTTTTCCGACGTGCTTGGCCGCTGGATCGACATCTTGGCAATTGGAGCTCATCAAGACGAGAGGAGCGATGTTGTTGAACAGGGCCACAAAGGTCTTGATCCCTGGACTTATCATGCACATGCCGAGGCCGACCCTGCTCTGCCAGACTGGAAGGAAATGGTAGCCACCTTTTTTGGCTCTAAAATTAAGCCAGAAACTCACACAGAAACAGCAGCTCTACCTGGTCTGGAGAATGCTAATTCTGTTTTTGAGAACTTTGAAGGATCTCGAGTGGCCGCTTTCCCCGTTGCGCTGCGCTACTGCAAGCACATAATGTTCCTTACAGCCCTCAAGGACTTTGAAGTGCAGCCTGACTGGATGCAGACACTTGACGCCAGAGTAAAGACGGATATAAAGACCCGAGAAAAGATTCTCGGATACTTACACACCGTTGACAGCGCTTTTGTGGTCTTTTATCTGAAGGCTTGCCTTGATGGTGCTTACATCAAAGATTCACCAATCACGGAGGAATGTCTTCGTTGCTTTGTTGACGTGGCCTCCCTGAGCCCTGGTGGTGCACTGGGATACTTGACCGCGTTTAGTGATGGCCTCTTCCAGTTGATCAAGTCAAACAACAAGGAGATCCGATCCTTAACAGCACGGGCTCTGGGAATACTCGTGTCTCACCTAGCAAATGACCCCACTGTGATAAACAACTGTCGTCAAACTTTGAGTGCGCTCTTCGAGAATGCCGAAAAGCTAGCTGGACCTGAGCTCAACGCAGCAGAGGGAGGGCTGCTGGCATACAGCTATGTGTGCTCGCGCAGTGTCTACTATGGCCAACCTGTGCCTGAAGACATCAAATATCCTCTCCATCTTCTTACAGGAGAGAATGTTGCCTCCTCTCTTTACGATACTGCTTTGGAGGCCTTCGCCCAGCTGTGGACCGCAGGTCTTGCTATTCCACAGCGTGAAGGAGATCATCCTCTTGAGACAGTTGTCAGTAAGCTTGTCACACCTGCAAAGAAGGGTAATGAGAAGGCGATTCTCGCTCTTGGAAGATTGGCAACGGGACTGGATCAGAATGAGGAAACTGCTGAGGATGGTTGGTCCCATGGAATTGTTGGCAACATCCTCAAAGAGCTATTCGCTTTGCACGAGATCAAGCAAGTCGAGGTTCAGTTTACTGTCGGAGATGCAATCACTGCAACTCTAGCACGATGGGAGTCCGACTATGTTAAGCTGACTCTTGATGTTGAACCTCGCAGCTGTCTTCAAAAGCGCAACGGCTCACGTGGTCCACTTCTCACTGCTGTTCTCAACAAGATTTTCGCAGACTGCAAAGCTACGAAGCCATCCTTACTCAAAGCGTCTGGCATCTGGCTATTCTGCATTGTTCAGTACTGTTCTCACTTGGAAGAAGTGCAGTCAAGGCTACGCGAGACTCAAGCTTCCTTCATGAGGCTTCTCAGCGCACGCGACGAGCTCGTACAAGAGACTGCTTCCCGTGGTTTGTCCTTGGTCTACGAACGTGGCGATGCAGATCTCAAGAGTGCTCTTGTCAAGGATCTTGTGTCTGCATTCACAGGCACAGGCACCCAGCTCAAGGTCGACCAAGAGACAGAATTGTTCGAGCCTGGTGCACTACCAACTGGCGAGGGCAGCTCCATCACTTCTTACAAGGACATTGTCAACCTTGCTAATGAAGTTGGCGACCAGAGACTTGTGTACAAGTTCATGTCACTTGCCGCAAATGCTGCAACTTGGTCAACCCGTTCTGCGTTTGGTCGTTTCGGACTCAGCAATATTCTATCGGAATCAGAAGTTGACCCGAAGCTGTACCCCAAGCTGTACCGTTACCGTTTCGACCCTAATCAAAATGTCCAAAAGTCGATGGACGATATTTGGAAGGCACTTGTCAAAGATGCAGGCGCAGTTCTTAGTACGCACTTTGACGATATTCTGGAAGATCTGCTTAAGAGTATTCTGGGACGCGAATGGCGCATGCGAGAAGCAAGCTGTGCAGCCATCTCTGAACTAATCCAAGGCCAGCCTTTTATCAAGTACGAGAAGCGATACCGAGATATCTGGACGTCAGCCTTGAAGGTGCTTGACGATGTCAAAGGCTCTGTTCGAGAGGCTGCATTCAAATTATGCCGAACTCTGTCCAACACACTTGTGCGTCAACTTGAAGAGGGGACCAACGGATCCTCTGCTCAATCCATGATGAAGGAGGCTCTTCCATTCCTTCTTTCTGACAAAGGTATCGAAAGCTCAGTCAAAGAAGTTCAAGCTTTTGCAGCTATTACTGTGATCGAGCTCACCAAAAAGGGTGGCAAGGCTCTCCGACCTTTTATCCCAGACATGGTACCTCAGCTGCTTGGCTTGTTGAGTTCCATCGAACCCGAGCAGATCAATTGGCATTACCAGCGGGCTGGAGAAGACAGTCGAGACCAGATCGACAAGATCCGGTCGCAAATGGTGAACCGTTCTCCAATTTCTGAGGCTATTGAGAACTCACTTCGCTTTATCGATGCGGGTGTCATGGCGGAACTGGCACCCAGATTGGAGGCTACTATCAAGACTGCGATCGGCATGCCAACCAAGATCGGGTGTAGCAGAGTTCTGACAACACTATTCACACGCCACACAAACGATGTCAAAGGAGTCGGCAACAAATTCTTACAGATTATGGAGAAGCAGACCATGGACAAGAACGACGAAGTCAGCCAGGCATACGCTCGTGCTACTGCATACATGCTGAGAGCCGCATCAGACTCGGCCAAGAATCGATTCTGCAAAAAGTTTATTGACATGTACTTTGAAGTAGAAGAAGAGTCACGTCGTCAAAAGACTGCAGACGTGATAGTAGCGTTGGCCAAGGTTTCTCCTGATCATTTCACTGCACTCGAAACTCAGCTGCTTCCTTTCGCTTATCTGGGCTCTCACGATACCGATGAGTACACTAGCAAGGTGTTCAAGGAAGTATGGGAACAGCACGCTGGAAGTAGCCGTACTGTTGTGCGCTACGTTCCAGAGATTGTGTCCTTGGTGGAAAGATGCTTGGATACCGCACAATGGGCTCTTCGACATGGCGGTGCATTCACAGTAGCTGCCATGGTTTCTGATGTCGCAAGTGCAAGCGACGCCAGCGGTCAAATCAGCGATGCGAATTTGACCAAAATTTGGCCCGTATTTGAGAAAACACTGGCTTTGAAGACTTTCGATGGAAAAGAAAAGCTCCTCGACTCTTATCCTCAATTCGTCGAGAAGGGTCGCAGCCTGTGGACAACAGACACAAAGATCGCCGCTCAAATGGAAAAGATTGCTCTCCGAGAGGCGAAGCGCAACAACGACGAGTATCGTGTTCATGCATTCAGTAGTCTGTGGAAATTCGCCAAGGCTCGCGATGATCTCGACATGCTCGAAAAGATTACAGAAGTTGTTACACCCTATCTTGATGAACTCAAGGGTGAGGATGAGAACGAGGACAAGATGGACATTGACTCCAAAGATCAGGTCAAAAAGGAGCAAGTCGCCGAAAAGACTGCATCCAATGGATTCGAAGCTATTGCTCGAGGATATAACCGTACAGCTATCAAGCAGGACTCCCTCCCAATCCTGGTGAAGATCATCAACATCCTCAAACCTTATCTCGAAAGCCCCAACTTTGCTCCAATCAAGCGTCACGTTTGGTACGAATGCGTTCGCGATCTCATGGACGATGCAGTGTGTCCATCAAAGAAGCAAAACGACGACGAAGCCGTAGCGTTGACCTACCTCTTGAGTCTTGATATTGACTTGATTGATACTGGCACTGAACCACAAAGGGTCATGAGAGCAAAGGCAGTAGGTGCGCTATTCAAGGCAAAGGCAAGAGGAGTCTTTGGTCAGAGTGGTCCTGACGGATCTCAGCTGAAGACTATGGTGAGCAAGGCATTGGAAGCTGAGAGGTCATTGGAGGTGCAGAGAGTGTTGAGGGATATCCTTATTGAAATGGAATGAGACTTGCATCAGTGTTCATAGATAATAGACGTAAATTAAAGATTGGAGTATCTTGTGTCTTTTAATGGACACACTATTCATCAGTATTTCACCCAACATTCTCTGAGATCCTCATACAATGTGCCTACTGTACCACTCTCACTTATCTTACGATTGTTCACAACTGTGTTACACACCTCACCTCAATAAACCGGGCATCACAACCCTAAACAACGCATGCTGTACAACGAGACAATCCATCTGCCCAACGTTACACATCTCAATCAAGCCTAACGTGAGCCCAATCCGTCTTGAATAGGGCTCTTTCTCGTTAAACTGAAACAAATCCAGACAGTTCAAGCGACACAAGAAAACCTGCAGCTTCCGCCTTGTTTCGCATGCGTCGTGTGGTTTGTTGATGAATCAGGGCCTTGGAATGGGACGCCGGATCGGACCTTGGGAACGGCGATGGCGTTCGGCCGGAATCGTCGGTGTTTTTGTGATCCACTACCGAAAATTGTCATTCCGTGTGACGGAGTAAAGTCGCTGAGAGCAATGTTTGTTCTGTATGTGCTGCAAAACGAGATTGCAAGCAGTACAAATTTAATGAACGCCTAAAGTCAAGCATCACCATGCAACGGCAGATCTGTCCAGTTCTTATCTGACCTAAGGTCAAGTTGAAAAGCAACCACCATTGATACAAAACTGTGACCAATGTCTGGCAACAAATGTGGGAAAGACAAGGATGGCAGCGTGGTTGATACCCCACCAACCGACCACTTTTGAGATCGCGGTGTTGCTACCGGAGAGGAGACCAGTTAGAAAGGCATGATGATGCGAGTGTTGTGTCATGAATAAAAGATGCTCTCTCTCGTTCCGAGCTACTGGTCAAGAACCAGTCAAATCCATCAACTCACGATTCATTCTCTCGTGCGTCGCAGCACACAGTGGGGAACCTTTCAAGAGCATCGGTTTCTAAGCCGCAACTTGCGTCACCAGTCTGCTGCTGGGTTTTCCACGAGGGTTGCAAGGTGGGATGGACGATCTGCAAGTATCAACCAGGCCCCCGGTCCCAACCTGATGAATGCGGTTAAAGGGGAAGCACCAGAAGCATTGGAATTCGTGAGCCGATGGGGCATTGTCTTTTCAGGTAAAAGTACTCTGTATCGTGAGTTAAATCAGTTCTTGGTTCTCATCCCGGCAACTGCCAAAAGCAAATCAGAATAAAGGCCAGTTTGTCAATAGCGACAATGTGCACTGTCTTGCAGGTGGCCTTTTCCGTCTCATTGGATATGCTAGCCTCGGAAGTTCACCAGTCATCACCAAGGTTAAAGATGGTTTGTCTTGCAGAGCGATGTCGTATGGTGGATGTCAGAAATAATCTTGGTGTGCAAAGTGATCCACCAGCACGATGCCCGGAGGCCTGGAAAAACCTCCCATTTGTTGATGTTCCAATTGAAAATAACGACGGCGTGCTGCAGTGGCACGGTCCAGTCCAGATGGTCCCAATTCCCATGTGGTGATGGTGACCAGTACAAAGTGGGTTTGATACAGTATTTGATGTGACGATACTCAATCCGAGTGAACTGAACAAGAACCAATTCTGCTGGGACCTTTGACAAAGCGGGGGACAGATGTGCTGACACAAAGTTGGTTCAACCCCGGTGTAGTTTTGATAGGGTTTCCTGTCTCGGCGCAGTAAGAAACCGAGATCTTGTTGGAACAGGGCACTTCTGCATGGGCTTTTGTAGCGCCACATCTAGTTTGAGTTAACACTTTTCTCATGAGGGTTTACCACCAGGAGCAATGCGGTCGACCAAAATAGGTCGCATGAGTTGCGTCAAACAACGAGAAATGGCAATTGGCTGTTGTGGGTAACCTTAACCTGCCAATCGCCGAGAGCTGGCCTGTGAATTAGTCATGGATCTTGCATCTCGAATGAGCTTTGATACACCAGGAATGGGCAAGCAAAGGGGCGTTCTGTAGATGTTCCCTTAATCGAAAATGGGCCGAATTATGGCCAAGCTGTCAGTGTTCAGCATCTCCGAGACCATGTCGCAACGCTTCGTTTCGGCATTACTATTCTGAGCTGGCTTGTGGCACGTCGCTATGACGAGCATTCGATGCCATGAGGCATGCCACTAAAGCAAGGGATTCTGGGGTTGACTAAAATCCAGGGCTGGCGAGTATTGGCGTCCACCTTACAAGGTCGGAGATATTCAAATAAATGAGAGGTTGAAACATTATCGTCCCTGGGTGCGCCGTGCGTTTGTGATGTGCTCGCGCTTCGTTCGGTTAACATGAATAGATTTGAATGGGATGCTGCTCGCCCGGTGAAACCAACAAGCGAGGCTAGGAACGCTCCCTTCATTCCATATCAGGGTCAACATGGACCGAAAACGAGGTGCATTGACTCAAAGCCATGCCCAACTTTGCTTCTCGTTGCCATGTTGTCCTCCTGACGACTCAAAGCCCTTGTTGTCAACAGCGATCATTCACCTCCCTGTACTCAGCTCTCCTGTCGCCAGTGCTGGTCTTTAAAGTGCCACACTTAGATCGGGTTGCTTTCCAGGCCATCGACCCTCCGGATGCCCTACGATTTCATGATCCACCACCGACAGGGCTGTTACACAGGGGTGGTGTTGCTGGTTCGTCTCGTCAAACCTGGCCTGCTTTCAGCGCTCAGCGCCATCGTTCACTGTCCAGCATCCAGTTCAAACGGTGCCCAGCTGCAGCTTGGGCACTAGGCCTGAGATAGCGGCACGCCCGCCGTCAAGGGTAGCCCTGGTTGCGGAGAGCCACAGAACCTTTTTTTATCGCACCAGGTACCCAAGCATGGCTGAACTTGGTCAGACAACGGTACTTGTCATAGACCTAATCGTGGTGACCAGATCAATCAACAAGGCCATTGTAGCTAGGTGGCCTCGAGTCTAGAGGCTCGAGCTTTGGTTATGTTTCGTAGAGCACTTAGACCATCGCTATCGCCGTAGCAAGTCCGTTGATTGTGTGCATCACGATCATGAAATGCCGATACTGTGCGGAAGAGTTGAGCAGCTAGGGCAAGGCCCACAGCTTTTGTCATTGTCGTTCTTGTTCTCCTCCCTTCCATTCACTCCACATAGCGACACACACTTTCCTCAAGCCACGCCCATTCTCACTGGCTCCCACCATGTCGTAGTGAGCCTCTTCTGGCTCTTGACTTCCAATAGAAAAGTATTTCGATGTTGTGCGTTGCTTCTCCAAAAGCCCTCTTGCCCTTCCCCCCTCTTGTTAAGAAGGTGTAGAGAACTCCCCCTCCCAGATCTTAACTTTGCCGTGAATTCTTGCTTCCGTAACAACCGCATTCTTGATCGTGATCATTGTCGTCTTCGTCCTTTCTTGAACGCTTTGCTGTGTCACGGAGTGTCCGTTGCTGCGCCTGTTTGCCCAGGTCCACGCTACCGTTACCATCATCTCATCTGGATTCCGTGCACCTGCAGCCGCTCCGTCACTCGCCAGTGACTTGACAGCGTCATTCGTCCATTGAGGTGTTTCAGTACCACCCTTAGCAAGCCCACACCAAGATCCAAAGATCCCCTTGTCAGCGGATACGGCAGCCCACACCCCCTTGTCGACAATTTTCCCCTACCGGTACCCTCGTCCCCGCGCGCCCCCGATTGTTCCCAAGAGCAAGGCCTAAACAAGGCAAGGTTAAGAAAAAAAAAAAGCTCGTCTTTTTTCTTCTACCCTCTCCCGCATTACGACTCATCCCACGACTCTCTTTCTGTTTCCCCTCATCCATCTTTGTCCTCATCACGGTTTTCACGGCTCTTCCCTTGCGCGTGTTTCGGAAATTTGGCTGTGACAGTTACTGTTGTTTTTGTTGGCGCCTAAAAGTGAGTTTGCTTTCTTTTGAGTTCGTTTGTCGATTCCATGTCTCCTTTGGTACTTGTGGTGGTGGGTGGAGGTTTGTGGGATCTTGAGCCGGATATCAGCTTCACTCGACGTTGCGCGCGCGCACCATCGACATCAATCAACTTCGAACAACGACCGGTATTCTGGAAGTCAAAGTCTGCTTCCAGTTGAGATTCAAGAGGATGTTCCATAAATTGAGTACATCTTTATACTCGACCGTATGTGTTCGTCCGTCCATCCCGAAAATACGTACGACAAATCTCAAAAGTACGGTCGATAATACTGAAAGGCAATTTGACTGTGTCATTTGCTGTACAAAATTTCGCCATACGCCTCTCGAGAAACTGTCCGACACTCGCCAACCGATTGCCTGATCGGTATACTTTTCAGCTTCGCAAATCGAGAGTAAAGTCAAGTTAAGTCGATGGTGGCCACAGGCAACAATTGAAATTTCCCGGGCAGTGGATGGAATTTGGTCGAACTGTTGCGAAATGTCGAAGCTCCTAGATGGAGAGTTTTGGGAAACAAGGCCGCTGAATGGCTTCACGAAACCAGGGACAGCCTCTGGAACGCAAATTTCCTGGACGATTTATCTGGATGGACGGCGATTTGACTTGTAATAAAGCTACGTCAGGCCTGGATATCGGAAGGCAAGCTGGACGCTGGATCTCAAACCTTGCACCAAAATTGGCCGACGACATATGCCCAGGGCGGGCTTTTGGACCGACACGGACTTGCTGGAGACCTCGAGTAGATTGCTAACACAAGTACAGGTTAAGCTCATTTCGGGAACGTTTGCAGCTATCTTACCACATTCCTTTGGAATCCTTGGTAAAGCACCTTGCCCCGTGTGAGAACGACAATTCGGCGTTTCGCATCCCCTATCACTATCCTCTAAAGCATTTCATTGCTTGTATCGGCGTGACGGCGTCCTAGAGATTTGATTCGCATCTGTACGGATACTTTTCGAAGTGTTTGTCGTTTCCAATTCTCGTTCGTATCTTTTTAAAGGATTAGACTCGGTGTGAAGGTACGGTACGTATTGATACGTGGATCTTGTATCTGGATCTAACATTAATTCTTCAGGTCTTGCGATCCAAATATAGCGACTTACTTCGTTGTGCTTTCGGTACTCGATTCTCTTGACGGTAAGTTCTCAGCTCCATGGCCGCCACCATTGTATCCCTCTTTGCCCCTCCACTGGATGCTTGGATTGCAGCAAAGTTTGCGATAGAATCAAAGCAGACCAGCAACTGCAAAGTGTGGCTGTTTTGTCAAAGCTTGAGATGTTTTTTGTTGGGTTAAGTTTGGGTTTGACTGGAGCTCTTGCCCTATCTGACCGGGCAGGCACCGACAAAAGTGCAAGAGCCGGCTGCCCCAAAATTCTGAGCTCCTCAACTTCGTCCTTCCTGCATTCTCGGATCACCGGCGCTTTGGTTTGGTACTGACATATCATCCATAGCGCTTCTACGACTTGTTTACGACGTGTACGAGTTATTACTCACGGTAAGTTGCTCTGTCACATGAATTATGAAACCGCCCGCCCCTGGACAATAAGCCGCTCGGTGCAAAGGATCACAGCCTTGGTTGGCCATTGATGGACACGACCGAATCACTCCGGTTTCCATCGCCTATGGATGGACCTTGCGACATTGAGGATTTCGGGCCCTTGATTCACAATCGATACGACGGGATACAGTTCAAGGCATTGTGCTTCCGCAATCTCCTTTCAACTCTGATTATGTGTTGATTGTCCGCTCTATTGTCACGTCCTAGCGTCGGCCTCTGCCCTAAGCCTCCTCGACTGCTATTGTTTCCCACTACCTGTTCTTAGATCAATACCCAATTCAAGTCGCTAATACTTCATTGCAGTCTTTTTTTGTTGCTCCGCTCTGTCAAGCTCTGCAGCATCTTGCTCTTCGCATTTTGAACATTTAAGCTTTTGCTTCGTTCCTACGGTTCGTTACCCAAACACCAATCATCGCACGACGATTATTCGACTCGACATCCATCGCTGACTTTCGTAAAGCTCATCATGGATATGAACCCTGGTTTCTCTGGTGTGCCCGCCAACAACGGTGCCCCTTCTGGCCCTATGGCCTACTCCAACGGCACTCCTCCCGCCCCTGACATGGGCGGCGTTGCCCCTCCCCCTGGATCTGGCCCCGACTCTCCCAAGACCACCCTTTGGTAAGTAAAGATCCCCACCAACGCCTGCAACGATACTGATTGCCATAGGATGGGTGAGCTCGAACCTTGGATGGACGAGAATTTCATCAAGGGCGTCTTCTTGTCTTCGGCTCATGAAAATGTAAACGTTAAGGTCATCCGCGACAAGAACTCTGGCAACGCCGGCTACTGTTTCGTCGAGTTCCAGAGCCCCGAGGCTGCCACCAAGGCCCTCAACATGAACGGTTCACAAGTCCCTAATAGCAGTCGCTCCTTCAAGCTCAACTGGGCCTCTGGTGGTGGTCTTGTTGACCGACGGTATGTCACCCACCTACACTGTCGATATCGCTTACTGACATACCCAGGGATGATCGCGGCCCCGAGTACAGCATTTTCGTTGGCGACCTTGGTCCCGAGGTCAACGAGTACGTCCTGGTTTCTCTCTTCCAGGCTCGTTTCCCCTCTTGCAAGTCTGCCAAGATCATGACCGATGCTATGAGCGGTCAGAGCCGCGGCTACGGCTTCGTTCGCTTCTCCGACGAGAACGACCAGCAGCGCGCCCTCGTTGAGATGCAGGGAGTCTACTGCGGTAACCGACCCATGCGAATCTCTACTGCTACCCCCAAGAACCGTGGCAACCACGGCTTCGGTGGCCAAGGACACCAGCATGGCGGTCCTATGATGCCCGGCATGCCCCAGCAGCAGATGTGGAACGGTGGTGGGATGCAGGGCTTCCCTTATGGAGGTTTCAACCCTGCTACCCAGATGAACCAGTTCACTGACCCCAACAACACCACCGTCTTTGTCGGTGGTCTTTCCGGCTACGTCACCGAGGACGAGCTTCGATCATTCTTCCAGGGCTTTGGCGAGATCACCTATGTTAAGATACCGCCTGGCAAGGGCTGCGGTTTTGTCCAGTTTGTCCACCGCCACGCCGCCGAGATGGCCATCAACCAGATGCAGGGCTACCCTATCGGTAACTCTCGTGTCCGCCTCAGCTGGGGTCGATCTCAGAACAACTCTGGCGTCGGCACTCCCTACCGCCCTGCCCCCCCTCCTCCTCACTACATGGGCATGCCCAGCCACGGCGGACCTGGCAACTACGGCCCTCAGCACTTTGGTGGCCCTGCTCCCGGTCCCCAGGGACCTCCTGGACCTCCCGGCCCCGGCCCCAACGGCCCTCCTCAGGTAAGCATCTTGGCTCTCACGAACCGTTGACGTACTGACAAATTAGGAGTATTAAACAAAGCTGCACGCAGTAATATGACCACGATAACTCGTTGACCAAGGGGCTTTTATACGAACGATCCCCCGGCACTTCTATTTCCTTGGACTCAATTATCTTGCCTTCTCACGGGCTACCATGTCGAGCAGAATCTATCTGCTTTCCGTGGCAGTTTATGAGCGATACCCAACCTTGACTGCGATCTGGGTTATGACTTTAAGTTTTATGGCAGCTCAGGATTTCTACACGACACCACGCACACTCCATTTCCTTGGGTCTGAATCATGATTGGCGTTGGAGATCTTCGGTCCCTCCGGTGGATTGTCATCAATTCAATTCATTTAAGCTACTTGCCTGTACCGTCTGTGTTTACTTTAGTCACTCACTGCTTTTTCCTTTATATTTGACTGCCTTAACTGTTGCTTTGCGTGATGTGTCACGCCTTTTTTGCGAACTACTGCTGCTGTTGTTTTTTGATCCTCGTAGTCATTTCTAGCCTGGTACTCTGGCTTTGACTTGGCGCGCATTCCGTCATCTTTTATAGGAGGATCAGTTGCAAGGCGCTGCAATCGGCGTCGTGGGCGAGGTTTGTTTGGCGTGGCGGTTGGATCGTGGTTAGCGGCATTCCTGGTGCGTTTGGGGATCGATCTTTTGCAAAAAGAGTGGCTGGGAAAAGAATGGTCTTGGCTATGATTGAGTGTTGTGTTTCTGACGAGGCGATAGGGAGTTTGGTCCGCGGATTTAGGGAGTCTATTATCCAGTTCAAGACAGACCGATATTTGAACAGCAAAGCTTTAACTGACTCGTCAAGATCGCGTGACACAAGACTCGACACGTATGAAATCCCCCTCTTCTGACAGCTCAAAGGTACAGCAGCTAGCTCAGCACCTCCGCATCTTGGACCTCCACATAATGGAGAGCTGACGTAATTTGCTTCTCCGCGATAGCCCAGATAATAGGGTTTCGAGGCTGATGGGGATAGCGATTGGGTCTGAGACGCCCTCAGGGTATCTAGTGCTTGTTGTTATGCATGCAGCATGATACCTTCATGACATTGAGTGGAACTTTATTTCAGAGTGCTTTAAAGCTGCTCCGCCTCCTCTTCTTTCTCGAAACTTTGATTCCCCTCAATTAGGATTTCTCATACACATCATGTCGTCTACTGTTGATCTGAGTGCTTTCCCTACAGCTGCTCCCGCTGCTCCATCAGCTGAGATTCGCTACGCGGATGTAAGTTTGTCATCTGTTGCAGTGGTTAGTTAACTGACAGTTTACAGGTCGCTGTCACAGCAACTGCGAAAGAGTTCAAGGGTGTATACCGTGATGACAAGCAGTGCCACGAACCAGACTTTATCAATACTCTCGACCGAGCCAAAGATGCAGGTGTTAGCAAGGTCATGTTGACAGGCATGTCTCTTTCAGACGCATCGCACAACGACAGCATCACCAAGCAGCGTCCTGCACAGGCTTACTATACCATTGGCGTGCACCCGTACCATGCTGCTGAACTGGAACAGGGCGGAAAGGCGTACCTTGCTGAGCTGGAGCAGAAAGTCAAAAACGCCCTGGCTCAAGATTCGCCGCATATCGCCGCCTTTGGTGAGCTTGGTCTGGATTATGATAAGGAGGAACATGCATCCAAGGATGTACAGAAGAAGGCTTTCGTGGCGCAGCTCGACCTTTTTGTCAAGAACCAATGGGACCTCCCTCTGTTTCTGCACTGTCGCAATGCCTTTGATGATTTCGTTGAGATAATGACCCCATATATGGAGAAGCTGCCCCGCGGTGGGCTGGTACACAGCTTTGTTGGAAGCGCATCACAGATGGAGAAGCTCGTATCAATGGGTTTTGGTGTCAGTGTCAATGGCTTCAGTTTCCAGACCACAGAAAGCCTGGAAATGGTATCCAAGGTCCCTCTTGATGCGTTGCAGCTCGAGACGGATGCACCATGGGGCGAACTCAAGAGCACATCTGAAGTAGTCAAGCAATACTGCGCCAACGCGAGACCTCTTCCGGCGTCCAAGAAGAGAGATAAATGGGATGCCAAGTGTATGGTCAAGGAGAGGAATGAAAGCTGTACCATGGAGAGGGTTGCTTTGGTAGTGGCAGGGTTGAAGGGTGTCGCTGTTGATGAGGTTGCCGAAGCGGCGTGGAGGAATAGTGTGAGAATGTTTGGACTTGGACGACGCTAGATGTTCAAAGTAAATAATAGTTATATAAATAAAGCGACCAAGTCGCCAATTCTGTTGAGATGGTTACTGAGGTCTTGGTGATTCTTCAATTGAGATGCCTGCTGCTTCGACCACAAAATGAGTATCGCTCTCTTTACCGAGGCCAAAGGAAGACAGTGGGTCTTATCCGAGTACGAGTCTCTGAAGAGTGTGAATAGTTTCATATAATAACCCAAAGTGGTTAATCCAGCTCCAGGCTCCAGCAAAACAGGGGTATCGTCCAGGCTGACAACATATCGTCAGAATTGACCATGTCTATAAATTAGACATCATGGCCGAGTTTTTGAGCACAATCATGCACACTCAGCTTCATCTTCAAAATGACTTTCGATCTAAGCTCTGTACCGGATTACGATGATCTTCCCCAGGTTGAAGGTATGCCCAAGGGTTGTGCCTGGGGATTATTTGACCAAGATGGTAAAAAGGACATGGTTGGGACACTCAACTTCTTGACTCCAGAGGTTGTTCGCAATGCCGCTCTCGGAGTCAAAGATGGCATCTCGATATCTTTAAAGTAGGTCCATGATCCCACTGATCACTCACCACTGACACTCTGCAGTTGGCCTTTGAATGCGATGACTAAGCTCAACGTCCCAGGCCGAGCAGTGCCTGAGCATAAAGTCTTGTATATACCCGAGAGCTTAGCAGGACTCCCCTTTGAACAAGGAAAGTCCTGGGATGATGAAGTCAGCTTCAACACCCAGTGCAGTTCCCAATGGGATAGTCTGTGCCACTTCCAGCATCAAGATTCAGGCCTGGCCTACAATGGTGCCAACCCAGACAAAAAGCTATTGTCTGTTGACTCAACCGATTCCAACACCATGCCCACTCTGGATCACTGGCATTCGCGCGGTTGTATCGCCGGTCGGGGTGTATTGATTGACTACGCCGCTTACGCTGAAGAAAAGAAGATCGAGTTCCACCCCTTTGACGGGAATCGTATCACTGTTGAGGATTTGGAAGCTTGCGCGGCGTACCAGAAGGTTGAGTTCCAGCCTGGCGATATTCTCCTCGTCCGCACAGGCGCTACGGAAGTAGTTGATAGGATGGACCCTGTCGGATTGGGCAAGATGATGGCTATGAAGCTCAGCGGCCTCGACGGGAGTGAAGAAATGGCGAGATGGATGTGGAACAAGCGGTTCGCTGCAGCTGCATCGGACTCGAGCGCTTTTGAAGCGTTTCCTCCCCTGAAGCCCGATGGCTCGATCGGTGGAATGAAGGATCTCGGTACGTTGTGTTGAGTTTGTGGTGGACGATTGCTGATTGTGACAGTGCTTCATGTGTATTGCTTGAGCCTTTTTGGCATGCCAATTGGCGAGTTGTGGGATTTGAGAAAGCTGGCTGCGTATTGCAAAAAGACGAAGAGGTATTCGTTTATGATAACTTCGACGCCTTTGAATCAGCCTGGATTGATTGGATCGCCTCCGAATGCGTTGGCTATATTTTGAGAGTGTTGGTAGAAGATGATCGATGGATTGTCAACGGAGGACTGGACGGAGGGATTACGGAGAGGCGTCATAGTGGCTCGAAGAAGTTGAGAAATGCATTTGCTTTGGATAGCTTTGTAACAAATTAACGTATCGCATCTTGCGGCAGAGTCGTGGTAATCATGATAGGTGTGCCGACCCATTGTCATGCTGGCGAGTCTCTTTTCGATCGCCTGTCACTTGATGATATCGAGACCACCGTCCGACCAAGCCAAGTAACAATTGTTCCATCTAAATTTTACTGACTCAATATTGAGAGGTAGGAGCAGGCGGTGCGCGATTTGGGAACTTGTCATAATACTCCTGTGAGTCCTGTTGACTTGTGCGAGCTCTATGATTGAGGCAGCCGACCTCTATCAGCGGAGCAGTGCAAGGATACGGGTACATTACTAATCTCTTCAGCGCAGTTGATGATAGCACGTCAGCTTGATCATTCTGTTCTTGACAAAGCAGGACCTCATGCATCCGAGGGCAATCTTTCCCAACTGAACGACTCGGATTGCGAAGCGTGAATACGAACCTCAGACTCGGCCACAAACCGAACAATCGATAGGCAGTTATTGCTTCCCAGCGTCTGGAACAATGCAAATCGCCTCAGACCGTTGAATGGCGCAGTAAAGGATTCGTCCGCCGCAAATAGTCAACTTCCTAAACAGTTCAATTTCTTAGCGAGCTTCAGGAACACCCGTAACCCAGTGTCGGATCTAGATAAACAGGGTATCGCCAACAATCCGGTTGGTCTATTACTCAGTATCTATCATATATAGATAAGATCAGATCTGAATTAATTACTCCGGCCGTAATAAACTGGATCTTTAATGGTAGAAGTAAGAGTTAATAGCTCTCGCATTCGGGTACGCCTCGTATTCGTAACCCGTATTAAGGTGTTACTTAGGAATCCTTCTGCAGTAACAATCTCTTGTTCGTTTTCGCAAACATGCTGTATCTCGAGTGTGATGTAAGTCTTGACAGATGAAGAATATGCGGATGGTAGTTACGGTTGTTCAAGGGGCTGGAATCGTGTTAACCAATTTCCTTGGAGTTCCTATATAAACAAAGTCAATTCTCTCCAAGTCACACCATAATCATCACTCACCAATTCATTCAATACCCCAATACTTCCTGTTTCTTCTGCATATCCATCACCAAGATGCCAACCACCGAACTCATCTCCTACGACGAGGCCCAGAACTCAGCATTCGACAATGTCCTCCATGGAAAATCAAAAGAATCAAGAGGTGGCATGCGAGCCATGATGAACAAAGACAATAAAGCTCATGCTGCCGCTGTTGATGAGTACTTTCAGTTCTTTGATAATAAAAAGGCCGAGGATGAAGTAGAGGCTGTCCGACAGGAGAGAACCGACAACTATGCCAGTTTGACAAGACAGTAGGTGACATGATCATTGATATCAGCTTTTTACTGACCTTTCAGATACTACAACCTTGCCACAGATCTCTACGAGTACGGATGGTCCCAGAGTTTTCATTTCTGTCGCTTTGCGTATGGAGAATCCTTTGACCGTGCTATCGCTCGACACGAACACTACCTCGCTCACAACATCGGCATCAAACCTGGTATGAAGGTCCTCGACGTTGGATGTGGTGTTGGTGGACCAGCCCGAGAGATTGTCAAGTTTACGGGGGCTCACGTAACTGGTCTGAATATCAACGAGTATCAGGTCGGGCGTGCAGGTATCTATGCCGAGAAGGAAGGACTTTCTGATAAACTCAAGTTTGTTCAGGGCGATTTCATGGTTAGTTTGTTCATACCAGTGGTCACTTTTGGGTGCTAACGATGATAGAAAATGCCCTTTCCCGATAACTCATTCGACGCCGTCTATGCCATCGAAGCAACCGTTCACGCACCCTCCTTAGAAGGCGTCTACAGCGAGATCCGACGTGTCCTGAAACCAGGCGGCATCTTCGGTGTCTACGAGTGGCTCATGACTGATATATATGACAACGATGACCTCGAACAACGTCGTATCCGTCTCGATATCGAATTAGGCGATGGCATCGCACAGATGTTCAAGATTGATCATGGGTTATCAGCTATCAAAGCGGCGGGTTTTGAGCTGCTCCATCACGAGGACCTCGCAGCTACAGATGACGGGACAGCCCCGTGGTATTGGCCGTTGGATAGTGACATGCGATATGCACAGAATCTAAGTGATCTGTTGACGGTATTCAGGATGAACAAATGGGGGAGACTGGTTATGCATAATTTGATTGGAGTATTGGAGGCTTGCTCGATTGCGCCGAAAGGAACAAGAAAGACGGCTGATGGATTGGCCAAGGGAGCAGATGCTCTGGTTGAGGGTGGTAAGAGGAAATTGTTTACGCCTATGTATTTGATGGTTGGGAAGAAGCCTGAAAAAATCTGAGGGTCCAGATCCATGTCGACCAGATCCATAGGGCTGACGACTCTATTTGGAACCCATGCAGGTGGGTTGCATAAAATCGGTGGTAATAGTGGCTAGGTAGTAGGTAGCAGACAGATTACTCTCTTAAGTCTTACGGCATAATAATAAGTAATCTAAGAAGCCTCGTCTAAGTAGCATAATCTGCCACAATAATACTGTTTCTTATGCTCCCCATGGCTAATTCTTCTGATATCCTAAGGTCGAGAGTGGTTGACCTATGGACCCGAACATCAGATTAGTAGTCAGTTTTAGTGAGTGGATAGCCCGAGAGCTGCTAATAATTTCATCTCATCTGCTCCAAGTCCCCTGTGCTTGTAGGACCCGCCTCTTACGGAAGCTGAAAAAGAGCGGGCGGCAACAATATGGCGCAGCACGTAAGCGGGAACCCACTGCGAAACTGAAACCAATAGACATTATTCCAACAGGGCAAGGATTGTTTATTCAGCTTTAAACAGAATTAACAAATTGACCGATATTCAAGTGGACTGAAGACGACAGAATGAGGTCTTATCGATAAGGCGTCGTCCTTATGTCGCAATCTTTTCGGAGCTATAATCTCACCCAGCCTCAGTGTCCACGCGTCAAGGGCCAATTGCTAAAGAGAGATCATCCTGTGACTCTGTGAATAGCAAATATACAGGCGCAGTTTTTTGATCCTCCGGAACAAGAGATTTCCGTGCTGATTTGGTCATCCTCTGATCAACTGCCATTGTGTAGATACGGGAGATCTCGACCAGATCTCGACCATGGGTCATCGTGGGGACAGGGTTGAAGCGAGATCCCTAGAGATTCAGCATAATTCGGTATCTGACAAGACATGGCCAGAGACGAAAAGCATAAGATGACCTTGTTGAGATAATGCATGGATGTTATACCCATTACGACATTCTCTTTGCTGTCGCTAGGTCGTGTCTTGTTTGGCAAAGTGATCTTCAAGGTCCAGCAAATGGAAGTGCCCGTCTCACGTCATCGTCGTAGTCATTTCGTGGCGGCTTTTAATACACAACCCAACGACAACCCAGCCAAGCCCAAGGGATGGAATCAATCTGTCGCACTCATATCCTAGTCAGTCTTGTCTCATTCAGTGGCTGGTCTAGATCCCTGCTCGACTTGAACTGCCGTATTTTTTTAATCCCCGTGGGCCCCCCTCGACTTTTTGCATCTTTTCTTCCCCTCTCTTCGAGCTCAGCTTAGCTTAGACAAGCTCTTCGTCAATCAATCCACGCAGCAAAAGAAATCGCCAAGTGAATTACCTCTGAAAATACTGCACAAGAGCGACGACTTGACACGATTGATACGGCTGCTATTTAATGCGACAAGTACATGGTTGCGCCGACACCGACTATTGGAAAGCCTTGCCAATATCGTGGCTGCAGAGAACCGTACCTTGCAGCTGAAACACGCAATCCGATATACTACACGACACATAAAACAATACCGTCAAAATGTTGAAAAAGAAGGAAACTCTCACCATCATCACGCCTATCCCGGGCTTCATCCCGAGACAGCTCGCTATCGATCTTCTTCACTCTCACGGTGAAATCATCACCCTCAATCCGCTAGTCCTAAGCCACAAACCCATCCCCGCTCCTCGCAATGCCGCCGCCGACGAGTACTACAGCACCTGGTACGAGATCACAGAGCGCATTCAGTATCTGCCGGGCCTGGGAAAGATAGGATCTGGAAAGCTTACATTCAATGGCTGTTTCCATGATATGCCATGGGGCATGCAGTCGCATATTTATATCCCCCTCGGTATCGATATGAGGAACAAGTACCGCATCATGGGCAACCAGCCCGGTCTTGAACCTCCGGAGCAACCCGAGCTTGGTCTGGAGCAGCTTGGCGCACCAAAGGAAGGTCTCTATCTGCGCACTGATGTCGATCTCAAAGCGAATATTACTCTGATGGGGTTTGTCAAGGCCGAGTCGAGGAAGGCCAGTGTTGATATGGTCAACCGCATGGTCAAAAAGGCAGAGCTTCTCGATGCTGGTCTATTAAAGGCCATGTTCCAAGATGGAAAGCTCAAGACGTACAACCCCAACGATCGATCTGAGAGTAGTCAAGCCCGACAGCAGGCCCTGCAGAATCCCTCAACTGGTCTACCAGACGCTGCTCTCCATCCCGGTCCAGGGCCCATGAGCCCAGGTCCTTCGTACCAGCAGCCCTATGGATACCAACAGCAGATGCAACCTCAGCGCTCACCAACATATCCGTATGCAACTCCCGACAATGCTGGATCTCAATACCCCCAAAGCCCTTATGTTTATCAAGCTCAAACACCACCACCAGGCAGTCAATACCCGGGTCACACACCGCCGCCCGGCGCGCAGTACCAGCAACAGCAACCACCGCCCGTCCCCCCCAAGACCAACATCCAGAGCTTCCCCATGGAACTCCCCGGCGACTACTACCATCCACAACAGTCCCCTGGCCTCCAACAGTCCCCTGGTCTTCAACCGAGCCCTGGTCATCCACCCAGCAACTTCCGCAACTCGACAGGATCCTACGACCCGAGATGGTCGCAGTCAACCACTGAATCGCACCGCAACAGTGCATACTCGCAATCCACAGGTGGCTATCAATCACCTGCGCCAGGACATCAGAGTTTCGCAGCGGAGCTACCTTCTCATAATGAAACCAAGGAGGAGCATAGACATTAACGGCAACAAATGTTATCTAATGAACTGAGATGAGGATACTTTGGGCAAAGAGCGATGCCCAGTCCTTTAATATTTTGGAAACATTCTTGGAGGAAGTGCGGCTGTTCTGGGGTGAAAATGGTACGGAACAGGCGTTTTGTTGGAACGGATATATATACCTTTTGTTAAACAATGTTATGCTTTTTGTTGTATTCTTGGTATCTCATCGTCTCCGCAGTCCGCAGTCCTCGGCCAACAGATATCTCAACAATCGCCATATATGCACAGGCACGCCAAGCTGGTCATGCCTGGCCGATCCATCAGGATATCGGAAAGATTGGTCGTCAAGATCGCAAAGGACGAAATTAGTAGGTCGGCTTATGCTACTAAGACTATAGTCTTTAGGCTATTTATTTTTATATCCTAAGGCTTAGGGGCCAACTTTCCTGCTTGTTGCATCTCGAGACCACAGATGTACCTTCCCTCTTCCCTTCAGTCATTAGCGGACCCTACCTATAAACGCCCGGACACCAGAGAGAGAAGGCTACGTCTTTTACCCTTCATCACACAAACATCATCACGCCGAGTATCGTCAACTGTCAAGATGCCGCAGCAAAGTACACCGCTGCCACACTTTGCAGCTTGTCGCATTTCCGACATGAAACCACGCTGCTCAGTATCAACTAACGATAGATATGAGATCCTCTGCAATTTTGACTTCTTTGACGTAGTCAAGAACAAAAATGCAGTTACCCACGATCCAGGTATCTCGCCCTCGATCCGCATCTAGTTATTTTATTTTACAGTCAAACTAACATGTTCATCTAGACCCTAACCCGCCCCGGTAGCAACGTCCGAAAAAGGGTCCTCATGCGTTGCGTCCTTATGCTAAACGGTACCTCCCAAGCCCCGATTATCTCGAAAACCATCATCAACACAACAATTATCGATTCACGGCTGTGTTCAAGGCCATCAAGGCCGCAAACCCTGATTTCCGTTTCGACACCATTGACGTCATTATATCCTCCAGCGCGTTGACAGGACTTCTCCTAAATTCGGCGCCTGCCCTCGGCCACCTAACTCTGGATCTGTTCGGAAACACGCTCATCATCAGTGGCATCGAGGCACACAGTCATCATAAATTCTGGAGCCAGAGTAATGACATGCATGCATTGCGCTACTTAGCGACGACACAACCATCCAAAAACCCACATCGTGCTGTAAAATACAATTTAGGCGGTCTTTCAATCATCGTTGTCAGCGAACCTAATTTAACCTATACCGATACTGGTACCGGCAGATCCAAGAAACATCGAAATGCAAAGAAGACTGCTGCACCTGTCACTGACTGCGCGGCTATGTTCGCATTGCAACTTGGGCCGGACTCGTGCTGTGAAAACAATTTGCAAACCGGAATGACTTCGTGGCTCTCAAGGGCCGAGTACACTGTCAAGGTAAAAGTCGTCAGGAAACCTAGTACAAATGAGCTATGGTTGCGCGGCCTCGACGTCGTCCCAACGACTCTTACCTTCTCAAAATTGGAGGGATATTCAGATGTTCAGAATGCCCTTAACCAGGTGGCTGGTATTCTACATTGGTTACGGGAAACAGCTACGAAATCGAAATCGGAATCGTCCACCAAGTTCAAGGTTGGCGGTTGGAGTGATGTTGAAGGGGGGTCCACTCTAGCATTGTATGATACCGAGCAGGACTCCCGGGTCCTGCACCGAATGTATGGAGAATTCTGGGACAATCCGACAACAGGGTACGATGCGGCAGAGCATGACACAGGGGATGAAGATATTGCGGAGTGTTTGACAAAGAAGCACCTGCAAGCCCTTGCCGAGGTGAACGGGCTGCAGCGTTTTTTGAAGGAGCGATGAACACATTCTGTTGTAGGCAGGTTACAAGAAACCAGACAGCGATAATTGAATAGGTATACTTAGAATCAATGCAATTACTCCCTCAGGGTATTAGAAACATTGTCCTCTCAGAGCATAAGAGATGAAATTATTAGAGTAGCCTATGCTACTTAGACTAGGCTTCTTAGATGACTTATTTTTATGCCCTAAGGCTTAGGAGGCCAACTTCTCTGCTACTAGGGTACTAGACTAATAGGAACAGAGATAAACAATCAGTGACTCGACAGATGTGTAAACCCCCCTGCCACCGTGTTCCACCAAGACACTGCCCAGTCTCTCCCCAAGAACGATACTGATAATGGTCAACAAACTGCGCGTCAACAAAACATGTCAAGACTCACGAAAGTGTCTGTTTCAGCGATGTGTAACCTCTCGAGCCCCCTTGGGCGGACATCGCGGACATAACCGATCGTAGACGGACTTGTCCACACCAGATATCTTGCCGCAGCCACCAAAGAGACCTTTTTCAAAGGGGCCCTTTGCTTCGCGACAGATGATGTTTTCTCTGGCAGAACTCCAGCGGTCGTTGCACCAGACGCAGGTGAAGTGTGTCATTCTTGCTTGACACATTGTTGCTGTCAAAGCTGGAGTTGGCGTGTAGTTGCAGGAGGTTGTTTCTGTTTTGGATGTTAGGCGAGTTGCATAAGAGTATTAGATCACTCGGTGTATATATACCCTAAGAGTGGTCTAGCAATTTCGTCTAGATTGCTTTAAATCCTTACTTTTTGTTGCCCGACTGGATGGTAAATTGAGGGTAACTTGAGCTTGATTAAATGAGGTTTCGAATTTGTGTTCAGTGATCTGTGAAGAAGTCAAGTGCAGTAACATGAATATTTAGAGTGTGAGGACTGTCGTAAAGGTTTGGATCTTGTATTTTAGGTGCCGGCGTTTGTAACGGTTGAAGTGATTGTGCGAGGACCATCAAACGCATAGTTTTGAAGCTGCATCAATAGCTGCCTCGTCTTGTTTGCATTCGGTAATGTCAGGGGGGCAACACGGAGTAACGGGTTGGTATTTACATATATGGAGTTTTGCGTTTGAGCACTCCCTTTTGACTCTTGACATTAATATTCATTCAGTGCCTCGGTGCTTCAGCACGTAGCTGATAGTCAAATCCATATTCAAAGCCGAGTTTAATGAGACTATCGTGAAGGGAAGTATGCGTGAACTTTGGGTTCAAGGGAGGTCTATCCCCTGGGAGCTGGTTTAGATAATGCACAGCTGTTGTCACTGGCGTATGAACAGGTAGTGAAGAATAGAAAATGATCATTAGATAGAATGACCTGTTAGGCGGTTTAAATAGAAATACCTAGGGACTAAACGAACACTGGACGAAAATACTAAGGATCTCTTAGGCTATCTATGGACTAAATCTGGTCTAATTTTTTCGTTAGCCCCTAAATCAGTGCCGGTTTTTATTTAACATACATGCTTGTATCATAGGGGGCTCATCGTGAATCTGAAAAGAGATTTGAGCTTAAGTAAAACCTAGCAGCGCAACCTGCTTGTATAAATGTAATCATGTGGTCAATCGGGATATAAAAGAACGATCTGACGTAAGCAGGATCAACGTCCAACATGTCAACCACAAGGCGCAACACCAAACAAAATACCCCTCTTGTTAGCCAACATCATCTCAACTAACTTTATATCATCAAGACAAAAACCCATGTACAAAACAATCAAGACTCGTACCCTTGAAGTGGGATACTACGACCATGGCCCTCCCTCAGGCTGGCTAGTTCTTCTCTACCACGGCTTCCCCTACGACATCCACGCATACGACGATGTAGTCCCCAAGCTTGTATCAAACGGTGCTCGAGTCATAGTCCCTTACCTACGCGGCTTCGGTCCCACGCGCTTTCTCTCCTCGCAGACGATGAGAAGCGGTCAACAGGCAGCTCTCGGCTCAGATGTCATCGAGCTCATGGATGCGTTGAATATCGAAAAGGCTATACTTGGTGGCTTTGACTGGGGTGGCATGTCTTGCTGTGTTGCGTCGGCGCTTTGGCCAGAGCGTGTTATCGGGCTTGTTTCATATGCGTCCTACGACATCGCCGACATATCAGCTTCTCAAATACCTCTGGAACCAAGTCTGGAATGTACAGTTTGGTACCAGCATTTATTCCAACAAGAGCGAGGAATTAAGTGTTTGGCGGAGAATAGACGGGATCTCTGTCGAATACTCTGGGAGCAGTGGTCACCTTCCTTCTCCTTCACCGAGTCATTTTATCAACGCACGGCAGAGTCATTTGATAATCATGATTTCGTGGATGTCGTCATACACGCCTATAGGTTTTGTTTCGGTAACGCAAAGGGAGATCCGGCGTTGCAAAGGTTAGAAGATGTTCTAGCTACTAAACCCAAGATAACTGTGCCTACTGTTGCGCTTGATGGGAAGCGAGATCCTTTGAAAAAGGGTGGTACAGCTGCGCATAGGCAGTATTTCACTGGACAGTTTGAGAGGAGAGTTGCTGATGTTGGACATGCGTTTCCTATGGAGGCGCCGGACGAGTTTGCGGATGCTATTTTGACTATTTATGGGTGGAAGAGTGGTTGATTGTGTGAATGCTCGATACCGGATTTTCTCCGATATGTTGTGCTGTGGCTGTAGCTATCTTTCCAGTTGTATAACCTAATATCAATAGAATTGTATCTGTCGAATCAGCGAGTTGTCTGCAACCTAGCTATCATGTAAATTTGGAGTTGGATTTCTGCAAACTACTAAAAGGGCTTTCAATCTGAAATCACAGAGATGGAGATATTATAAGTATTAGAATAAATCTTTGTACTCAAGGTACAATATAAGATTTCATTTCGTCATTCTTGAGAGTTAGTCCATGTAGACGCCGATTTTCACGATACCTCACCAGACACAATTCTAAGCATATTCAACTATCGCTGTCTGGGGTCTTGTAAGCCTGCCCGCAACAGAATGTGTTCATCGCTCCTTCAAAGAACACTCCTTCATGAGAAAAAAAAAAAAGAAATGCCAAAGTTTCAGTAAATTCTATTGTACACCAGCCAAGCCAACTTCTAGGATATAGCTTTCATCCCATTGCGATGCCATTATAGGGGAAGCTATAATGAAACAGGAACAAGACATGTTTCGTCTAAATCGGTCCTCTACGCCCGTCGTACCTTGACCAATCCTTACGACCTACCTATTCGGTCAGTAGTGAGGCTCTTATCAAAACCGTAAATCCCCTGTCAGCAGCAGATCCGAGTGCCGAGAATAAATCACCATATTAAACCATAATAATATACCAAGGAATGTCATCAATCAATATCTGAATAGTTGCATTTCTTGGGCGTCAGAGTTTATATTCATTCCCTCTCCAAAGCCATTTATCGATCTAACTTTGATGCCGATAGCGTTATGCGCCGTTCAATAACGCGCGGCACCGGCGCAACGCCAAGGCCTGGACCGGAACGAAAAATCGCCGGTACTCGTCAGCATGCAGGTACCTTTAATCCCTGTCGAGACGTCAGCCAAGAATCAGCCAAGGGAATTGGCAGACGACGTTGCTATCATGAGGTTTGAGTACCAAGAGAAATAGCTTGACAGCAATCACGATGTACTCTCGGTAAAACTTATGTTTACACTGAATATCTGTTCTTTATCTTGTCTTATGTCGTTCGTGAATGGTTCAAAAAATACACGCTATGAATTTAAACTCCAACCAGAATGAGTCCTTTCCAAACACATCTCTATAGTAAACCCTTTCCGTCTCGGAACACTTCGTCATACCAGCGTGTCTCAGACTCATCCTCGTCGTTACTTGATTTGCAGACTGTGTTCCAATCTGTCGATCGGAGCTGCCAAGCCTTGGACTCTTTATTCTTGCCAAACAGAAGCGACGCGCTTCCCTTGACATTTGCGCCGTAGGACCACACCTCCAGGTTGCCATCGTCTGCCGCGATGCTCGCTAGTGGCGCAGTCGTGTTTGCTGCCATGTGTGCCTCCAAAAGGTTGCGCAGGTGGGGAAAGTACCACGTCTTATCCCACCATGTTGTTCGACGGCTCTTGAGACCGTCTCTCCAAGCGTTGTGGTGGATCGCAACAGGAACCGACGTTGTCCAAAAGTCGACGTAAAGCGAGACGTCACCCCACGAGCCACCTTGGTTGCTGCCGTCGTCCAATTGGGCCAAGGGAGCTTCCGCGACGGAAATGTCGTTGGGAACACCCCCAATGCGTGGTGGCGAGACGCCTGCTTTACTCGATTGTTTGGCGATGGAGGATGGGTCGTCGAGGGACACGAAATATCCTCCTGTTTCAGAATAGCAAGTCGGGTAGAAGAGTTCTTGCGCGTAGTCCAGGCCAACGTGGTATTCAAATTCGTCTCGTGCCGATAGCGCTGCCTCCTTGCCGGGGTTGTCGTGCGCAAAGTCGTCTTCGTGAATGTGTTGGCGCCAAAGTTCTTGCTCGCCAAACACCTCGGCAAAGATGCCCTGATCACCAGCGAGATCCTCGTTGGACCTCACCTCAAGAAGATCCTTGTCCATGCGATCTTTGACGCGTTGGAAATATCGGCGCATATCCCCTGCAGGGCCCATGAAACTTCCGCTGTTGACATACTTGGGTCGTACATATTTGTATCGTCCGACGTTGTAATCGGTAAAGAAGCCAAACACATTCTCGGGGAGTGTGCTGTCGGGAACGTCGTGGCAGTAGAGGTTCGAAATCTTGTCGCGGGGAGCGATGCAGCCCTTTTGCGCAGCAGCAATGATGGTCTGCTGCATAAGGTCCTTGTCGAAGAAACCGTAGTCCTGGGCAATTCGCTTGTTTGCTCGTTCGTTGGCGCTGTAGTATCGGTTCAACATGACGCTAGGTGGTAGTTGTAGCCAAATATCGTGGGCGTCGAGCATAAGCACCAGATCGTCCTCCCCTAGTTTTTCGTCTTCGGAGGCCTCATCGCCAGTAGCCCATTGCAGGTAGTTGAGTGTACCGGTGATCTTGCCTAGCTGCGAAGGCCCAATGCCGTCGGCGTCGGTATGAAAGTCGTTCTTCCAATTGACGATAACAGGAGCTGGGTAGCCGAGAGCAACGGCACTGCTGACAACTTTGCATAGATCGGGACTCGAGTTATCGACGGGCAATACAATGACAAATTTTCGGTCCCCAGAAGAGACGTTGGCGGGGGTGATTGTGGTGTCTTCTAATATCGGTCCCGAGGGTCGCCAAACACTATCATTAACGATCTTTGCGAGGTCAGCGTTGAAATTTTAGAGGAGCAGACAAACATACTAAGCGGTAGAGTAAAAATGTAGTAATAAAAAACGCAAACAATAGAGTGAACCCCTTCTTAACCCATCGCCAATTAGACCCGTTCACACGAAACCTTTGACGAGGACGCGCAGCGCCAGGAAGGGCAATGTGTGAAGGCATGTGTCATGGGCAGACGGTAAGGTATGTAGAGAAACGAAAAGACTGCCACAGTCTTGAATCGAGATGAGAATAATACTACTAGGTAACAAAGCGCAAGGGAGGAACAAGAGGAGAAGGAAAGCACAAGAACAAAAAGTGGCGCCTTCCAAGCAATATAATGATAATGATACAGACAAGATGCTCTAGGAGACAAAGATGAAAACAGGATTATTGTATAAACGGGGAATAACCAAGCCAAGGCCCAAGGACAAGGAGTGACGGACGATCAAGGAGTGGAAGGATTGTTTAGATACAAAAAAGGAAAAGGAAGGATGATGAAAGTTGCTTGACAGTCAAAGTGGACAAGGCAGACAGGCGACAGGAGGTCTCTTGAGCATCGAGCATCGGTAGTTTCCCACTCTAAACCCTGCCAGTCGTAGATTGAATACGGGTCCCTAATCTTATCGATGCAGGACAAGTACCAATTGACTGTGCAGGCGGTTAAAAAGGTACCTCTTTGTACTTTCAGCTCCACGCGTGTTGATCAACCCTTGCGCCCCCCCTCTAAAAGCCCAAAGCTGGAAGCCACAGGGGATACTTTTGGGGCGAAGGATGGAACTAATTCTAGGCTGATCATCTCGAATTTGAAGCCTCTGATTGGTGAAATGTACGCCAAAAGGCAGTGACTGGGGGGTGCGAAGCCGAAGTTAGCCCTGGGCTAAAATGTCATGCCCAGGCGGAGAGTTTACCCATCAAACTGCGCCAAAAAGTTGACCGATAATTAGAAGCGATTTCGGAATCAGCGATATTCTCGATCGTATGATTATACTTTTGGCTAATCGAGTAGATAAGCTTGAAGTTTGAACTTGCAAATTCCACGTTTGGGGGCCAGGCATGTTGTTACACTCTGCATAGAACTTGGTGGGTCAATTACAGCGCCCAGTCAGCCCAAGAATTGGCACACACTGCAACCCCCTACCTACCATTCAAAGTTGACGATGAAACATTCCTCCTCTTGAAGCACGAACCTGTTACTAATTAGTTACAAGTCTGAGCGTCCATTATCTAGCCGATATTCAGGAGATTTTTCTTATTGATAAGTGCTAGAGCAAAGACTACTATTTAGTGCTTAGCAAACTAATTTGGTCTCATCTGGATATTTTGGTCTGTCGTCCACGAAAACATTTTATTCTGTAGCCTTGCCTGTGATACGTAATCTTGCCTGCATACAACTAAATCTGGTCTAGACGTAAAGCCATCCCCTGAATCACAGCTATCAGCCATGTTTTCTGATCTAGAACCTGCGCCTGCACAGCAACCCAAGGTTAGAAAAAGCCGACAGACGCAAAATAGCTGACTGGCTGGAAACGACACTAACGGTTGCCTGTCGTGCAGGGGAGGGGGAGATCAGCTTGTCACACGGGCAGACAAACAGCCGCAATGCTTGATTTTCGTCCCCTGTCATCTCCTTGTTGAGGAAATCGTAGCGCCCAGAGGATTACGAATATACAGTTACAACTTTGTTTGAGCTTGACTGACTCGGTTCTGTACAGTTGTCACCCACGATCCTTTAATGCAACACAATTATCTAGGCGCAGTATGCAGATCAACAGTAACCAAAAAAACGACATGACGACAGTGTACATGCAACAGGGGTAGCCAGCCTGACAAGCCAGAGTCGCAGCAGCAGTGACAGACAGCCAGGCGATGTACTCGTACCACCCAACAGAAACGGTTAGCAACCGGGCATTTCCTCTTTTGATTTGGCTTTAGTCTGGAAACCCGAAAACTGTCAACCGCTTACTGTGGGGGCCATGTCTGGGGCTGTGTTGTGTTTTGTCTCATACCAGAACCGGGCGACGGATCTACAATCAAGATGGATCAGTGTCTGTTATTTTCCTCTTGGCGCTCTTGTATTTACCTGACCGCTTGCTTTATGACCACAAGTTCAACCGTTGTTCCGACTGAACGGTTCTCGGACGCTCGCTTATGGAAGTAAAGACATGGACAAACCACAATACTTGGATCTCGAATGGGTGACAAACAGCCCAGCCTTGACGCTTTGGAGTATAAAATAAATAATACAAAATCACCATACATAAACTTACTTGATAACTTTGTCTATTGCGCTTCCAGTAGTCAACTTCTCCAACACCCTGAGACCTGTCAAGACACCACCTTGACAAGGTTTCTGTAAGACACAAATACGTAAATACATTGTCCAATGGCATCTACCTGCAATACAAGTCGCTCGCATAAACAATTACATAAAATTACCCGTCTGCCCGTCTACTCGTACCCTTCAGGAAACGCCCGACCTCAGCCCATACAAAAAACACGCTGTCAAAAGCTTCATCCGCCAATTGGGAGATACTGCAAGGGCTGGCTGGCTTGCGGGTTGCTAAGAACATGGGACTTGAAGCAGTGCGGACGAAATATTAGCCCACTCTTAGGCAATACATACACTAAGAGTGATCTAATATTTATATCAATCATGGACTAAATCAGTACCGGTTTTTATGCAACCCACCTGCTTGCTAATGTTTTGTAGCAAAGGCTCTCGAGCGAATCGCATACTCCATCACACTGACGGCGAATTCCCCATGCTTCGTCATCACAGGCCTCATCTTTTCCCTAACCTTGTGGTCCAGGATCCTTGCACCCACGAGGCGGCAAACAATCTCACGCATCGCTGTGTCGCCAGGCGGCGTTGTCTCGTACAGTTCGTCCACAATATCCGGGAAGCACTCGGCCTCTTCCCAATAAAGCTCGGCAGCTCGGTAGAAGCGGTCGCGAGTAAGGAGTTGGAGCGCCGGCACGTCGTACACGTCTGCCATGGCATAAAGCCGGAGAGGCAATGTCATGTCGTTGCGTAGACGTGCGAGTAGCTTTAACCCTTCTTCCCTAGGTAAGAGGGCAATGTCCTTCATTGTCATCACCTTGGCATCGCCCTCTTGGTCACCGTGTCCATCGCCGTCTGCAGAGCTTTCCTCGTCGATTGGGTCCTCTCTGTACTCCTCCTCTGGTTCATCTGCTTCCTCGGCCGAAGGCTGCCACTCTTCATCGGGTTCATCAAACAGTGCATTGTCAGACGCAGGGACTTCATAATCATATGCTGGTTCCCGCAAGTTCTGTCGAACAGTTGTAGGATCCATCATGGCCTCAGCAGATGGTATGTCCAAGGTCGGGATGACCGAATCAGTATAATTTCCTGTGTAGAGGAACTCGAGAAACCGTTCCACGATATCTGGATCATCTTCATGCAGTTCAATAGTTTGCGCCATAGCCTCCTAGTTTCCCGAGTGATGAGTCAAGCCAAAACTACTAATCCATAGAGCACCTGGACGTACCTTGAAGTTGCTACTCATGGCCTTGTCGAAAAAGCTGGACTGCGAGCAGACAATAGCTCGATGAGCGCTAAATTCGCGTTCCTTACATTTGATAGTCATATCCGCGAACTTATCGCTAAATAGGAGAGTTGACAGTGAAGCGTGGATAGAGGTGCCACAGAATTCTTCATCGTCCATGTCTTCTGGCGAGGGCGCGCGTGCGTTGTGGTTTGTTGTTTCTGTCGCGTCTGCGACTTGGACAACTTCGTCTGTCGGTTGAGACATGTTGTAAAGATACTTATGTATAAGGAATACTCTGCAGCTCCGGTATCTTTTGCGATGATGGCGAAGGTGACATTTTCTTTCTTTCTCGTGCATGCAAGGCACAGGTGACGTGACACAGGTGCCTTGCGCCAGCCTGCCAAGAAAGGTCATACTAAACCCAGCAGCAGGGGCTGGTTTTTGACATGTCAGATAACGAAATAAGGCTTTGCCCATTACGATATAAACGACGGAATAATTGACCCAAGTCTCCCATCTCAGACTGTGTACAGAGTACTTTTAGACTATTCTTAGGCTACTCATCGGTAGGTACCTTGATTGACGGAAACATGATGAAACCCCCCAACTTTGTGACTACCTCTAGTCGCAGACCAACTCTCGACACTCAACGAGATCATGGTGTTCCTTCACGACCTCGCGCATTCGACGCTTCAGGACATCGTCCCCAGTCGAAGCTTTTGACTTGATCAGCAGGATCATAACCTTCCACATGGGCTGGTCGTCTCTAATCTTGTACAGGTCAAGGACAACGTCTTCAAACTCCTTCGTATCATCCCAGGTAGCGCCCCCCCAGGAAGGGATCCAACGGTCCTTGGCGGCTATGTGGAAGCGCTCTAGAGCGAGCAGTTGAAGGGCGGGCACGTTGTACTCAGAGGCTAGGTTGTACAGCTCCAGTGACATGGCCATCACGGGCGGAAATGGAGTTTTGAAAGGAGCTTCGCGGGACTCGGGTGGGAGCGAGGAATTCGGCGTGGTTCCGGTCGCCATCGGGGATTCGGTTGTCATCATGGAATCGGGGTCGGGTGTCTCGTCCATCGACTCTGCAGTCGAGTTCAGCCTACTTGATCGTCTGACAGGGCGCTTGGGCGAGTCGGGAGCAGTCGTTTCGCTGGAAGCCTTGTGCCATCCTGGATAATCTTTCAACAGCGACTCGATGTCTGCTGTAATGCTGGGCGTGGTGAGGAATCGAGATGTGTCGCCATCGACCGTGTATGTGCCTGTGTAAAGAAACTCGAGGAATCGCTGAAAAACATCAGGGTCGACTCCTTTTAATTCAGTCTTTCTGATGATGCGCTTCTGTTTCATCAAATTAGTTAACTATAGGCCTCCTCGCAGCGCAATGTTGCCTACCTTGGCTGGAGCGGTAAATGCGACATTGAACCACAAAGACTGCGCACATACGACTGCGCGATGTGCCTTGAATTCACGATTTCCACAGACGATAATAATGTCGGCATTCTCTCCATCGTGTAGCAGGTTGTAGAACGATGCCAGTGTGGAAGACGCGCATAGCTCTTCTATGAGGTGGTGCTCAGCATCGCCCCGGGCTCCCGAGCTACCTTCCATGGTGAATGAATGCGATGCGTGGGAGAAGTAGAATGTTTGTCGAAGGGTGCTTCTGTCGGGAGATAAGTGAAGAGGGAAGCAACCACCAAGGAAGAAGATTTGCACCTGCCACGCAGCTGGTCGCTAGGTATATTGCATCTAACAAAACTCTCTGCGATGCATACTTCCGTCTGCCAGTGGCCGCGCACTGCCAAACGGCCACAATCAGCCTTCTCGCCGGAAATATTGTTCGCTGCCTACTTATGATATGTGATTTCCCGACACTGGTTTGCCGTTGGACTGTCACTTTCACTACCTCTATTGACGTGACAGTCCAGCAAGCGACAGAATATATCCCAGTGTACAAACTTGTGATAGATCATGAAGGCGTACAGAGTATGTGACAGACAGGTTGGCCTCTAAGTTTTAGGGTACAAAATTAAATACCCTACAAAGTCTGATCCAAGTACCATAGGCTAACAATCTCTTGCTCCCACGACGTGCAGCTTGACAGTTGTTCACGTGAACCAACGGGTACAAAACTCTGTCGTATTTGGGTCTATTTAGAAGGAAGAAAGATTCCCTGCCGAGCATATGTCGGAACCCCCTCCCGATCCAAATCCTCATCATCGACAGCATCAGTCGTCCAGTCTTCTGGCCAGAGGTTCTTCACCCAGTTAACAGCACTATCGATCCAATTCGCCCAGGCTTTTCCCAAAGCATCGCCCCAATGATAGACTGCCATGAACCCAACCCCCGAAAGAACAAGCGACACAAAACATGGAGCCAAGACTGCGACGTCTGGCCATCGAGTGATGATAAAGTACAATGCTGTAACTGCTGCACCGGCCCAGAGACCGAAAAAGACAAGAAACCCAGATAAAAGGTAGATGAAGGCTATTATAAAGACCAGCGCCATTGTTGTGATAAAGAAGAAAAGAAACTTGGCAATCGCACGATTGCTGATGGAGTCGAGGCGGAGGGACATGGACCGCGATTTGGGTGTGAAGCGGTTGAGTATTGTCACACGACTGGCTTTAACACAGTATCTGACCGTTGGAGATCGCAAGAAAATGCGTATCGCGTATGTGACAACAAACACGACACCCAGTGACAAACCCCACGTCCACATCTTGGGCGGATTAGCATTAAGTTCTGCAACTTGCATAGAAAAGACAGCCGTGATGAACGAGAGGGGCACAAAAAAAAAGGCCAGCTCGGTTAGTTTGTTTATACCAGATGTTTGATCAATAACGAGTGCCGATTGACTGATCCCAGTTGTGGCGACGAGAAAGTTGAGTGTCTGCTCTGAGCGTGTTTGTAGAGATTGTAGGTCTTCTTGAAGCTCCACCATTTCTTGCTCCAGATCTTCGGGCAGATTGAGTATCTTGTTCGACTTTCTCACATGGTCTACCCACTCGCTCAGCTCTTGTAAAGTTGCCCGGATCCAGGACATGTTTTGCCGTGTGGCAGTCCCAGCGTCTTGAAGCAGGTGGAGGTGTAGATCCGCACCGAGGTCCGAGTCGATGTGATCCTGAACAATACGAATCTCGGCAATAAGCTGCCACATATCGTCAAAAGACAAACGCGCAAGAAGCGAGGGGATTGCGGAATCATCTTGGAGCAGCTCGGTGGGAGAGATGTTGGAGACGTATCGGGACACGAGATCCATGGTGGAGAGTGAGTATTTCCGAGCGAAATCGCGGTCGCGAATCCAGGCTTGACGAGAATTGTACACCTTTCTAATTTTGTTCTGATATTCTTCGTCGTACTCGGAATCACTGGTGTCGATAAAGTCGGCGTCGTCCTCTTTGTTTATGCCAGCGGAAGGTGACCCGTCACCCATCTTATCTTCTTCGTCTGGGTGTCTCTTTTTCGGTTTTATCTTCTCGCTAAGCCTCTTCCTTTTCGTAAATACCGGCGGGTCAAGATACGTCTCGCCTGGGTCAGCAGTCCGCCATAGCTCCTCGTCTGTGTATGACTCAAACTCCATAGCTCGAGGCATAAAGGTTAGAGACGGCGTGGTCTCTTTCGTCTTTTCGTTTTGCATAGTTCGAGGTGGGTCAAAGGCCAGGATAACTGTGTGACAAGTTAGTTTGTCTGTAGTCTGCCAAACGTTGTCAGTATATTTACCAGTCTTATTGCCTGCTTTATCAACACTTGTCCAGTACCCCATGCCTTCTGGTGCCATTACTCTCAGATCTCTATTCTTCCAGTACTCTGGGTTTTGGCGGAGTATCGGAAAGAAGGTGCTGTAGGGACGATAGACGTTGGATTTCTTGACCCTGTTTGATGTTCCTTCAATCTTGACTGCAGACTTTGGCGGTTCTGGAACAGCAAACATGTTCTTATCCCTCTTTTTTGTCTCTTTTTTCTTTTCCTTTTCTTTTCTCTCTTGGATCTTTCGTTCTGCGCGCTTCTTTCTCTTGTCAGTCAAGAGTAGACCGGATTTATCGACGACGACATCGCGCTCAATAGTCCAACGCCCGTCAGAGATGCGGCCCGCAATCTCATCTTCGTGGAATCCAGGTCGTCCGAGATAATGAAGCGCACCAAGCCGACCCCAGCGAAGATGGGCCCAGTTTCGAGACTTTGTCCGACGTGACAAGTTCCATTCCGTTCGTTGACCGATTCCAGGGAGAGGGCGATGTCGAAAATGGGTTTCTCTCTCGTTCCAGTTCATCCATACCGCATTTCTCAGCTTTAATCCACTATCGCTCGCAGAGTATCCTGAGGTGATGAGTTGTTCGTACCAGAATTCCGGATCGATCGAGTACAACTGTCCCAATGCACCCATGACGAAGCGGCTCAAATCACTAACCATAATGACCCTCGCCTGTGAATCTTCTGGTCGGGTATTAATAGCGGCAGCAAGGTCTTTCTTGGTGGTGATCAGTTTGCTTCTTTCCACTTGGCCATTAGCAAGGTAGTCGATAACCGAAACAGTAACCGACTCCAAACCCTCGAACCGTTCTCGCCGAGTAACATTAAGCCATCGCGGGTCCCATCGGGCTCGATTGTCGAGTACGTTCATGTACAGTTCAGATATCGTCTCTATCCAAAGCTTTGGGTCGGAAAACTCCTCTTCGTCTGTTTCCTCCTCGTTGCTTTGCCGGATGCCGGCAAATGTGTCCATATCGCGCTTGTTTCTCCCGAAGGAGCGCGGGTGCGGTACGTGGCGTAGTACATGGTGCGGTTTTTTCACAGAGTTCTCCTTATCTCGGTCAAGAGAGGTGCGTGATGTCTTGTGTTCGTCCAACGAGTTGCGCGGGACAGAGTAGTTGGGCTTCCAACGTTGGGAGGCTGGGAAGTCGAGATCATAGCTGCTGAGCCGCTCCTCGTCCGCGGGGTCGCGACGCTTTCTATTGAACATTGCAACGCGAGGGGATACAATTAAAAACGCATCGTAATGTTGAGGGCAGGCTCAGCCTTATGATGTGACAGGCTAGTTGAACCCCTGGACGACCCTATTCTGTTCTAACTCGGTGGGGCAGTAGCTCCGTGGGTAAAGATGAATATGGCAATAGAATTGCGACGGCGATCATCTTGGACTTGTATGATTGATGCATTCTCGCGATAGATTCAATGATGTTGAAGGAAATTAAAAACAATGTCAGCCAGGTTAATTACCCGATGCACGGAATGAAGTAAGAGCCCGGGGACCTGACGGGAAACAGTGGGGATCCCGCTATAATTGCAGGCGCCAGTGCCTGGGGAAGGAATGGATGGTCTTCCTCCCGTCCATAAGCACAAGCATCAGCTCCAAGTCGTAGGAAGCAAAGTATTTGAATCCAAGATTGTATATATTATAATCCAAAGAGATATTTCATCTCGGTAGTAATTTGAGCCTCTGTAGCCTATTGAGGAACCAAGGTTCTAATGAATCCTTCCAAAGGTTGCTGGGCCTCAGCCTCAGTTGCCAGCGACTCCAACGTCGCAGCCAATGTGTATTTTTTCTTATGTCTCCAATGCGAAAGCACATTGTGCAGCATACCAATATTTACACGATTATAAGTGGCACCCAATCATCATGAAATACCCGTGAGCTGACATTGTCCAGTCTCTTTTCGGAATGGCGATGTGACAGATGCCTTACTCCCATCAAGACATTATCCCATAACTGGCCAACTGGGGGGCTCAAGGCGACGGATTTGTTGATGGGCTTTTTAACAATTATCTCGCTTCAGACTGAAGCGACTGTCGGGGTGACGTGGAAGAGGTGTGTGGGTGGGTTCGGGGCATCCAAAGTCTCCGGGCGTCGGCGTTGGCGTCGGCGTCTCAATCGCCAATTTGTGAGAGTCACGTCTCATCATTTTGTGGCTGTTTCGATTGTTCCAGGTCAACAATCCTGTAACGAACACGTTGCCCAGCGAAGCGGCGCCTTTTGGTGATTAATCCCTGCAGGTCGTGGTTGTTGATTGTGTCGTATCACGACCAGGGTCAAAATAGTTCACTAACGACCGCAGCGCCATCACTTGGCCAGGTCCTTCTTTTTCCGGCTTTGAACACATAGCCAAGCGATGGTGATGAGCAAAACTATCACTATGATGGGTATCTTGACCAGGAGGAACCACAAGGTAGAAATGCCTATGGATCTCCGACTTCGGCCGGATCGGTTTAGGGGAAGCTTATCAAGAGCGACTTTTTCCAGATCCCGTAATGGTACTGTTTATGTGTCAGTATCTTCTTGAGATAAACCATACTTGAACTTACAGTTGAGTTTTCTATCTGCTGCGGTGATGGCGACATCCTCAATCTCTTTCACGGCTGCCATGAGCGTGAGCGGTGTGGTGAGGGAAGACATAACTGATGGTTCGATGTTTTGTCATGCGTCGCATAAAAGATAAGCTGGGGGGGCTGCCTTTATGTATTTGACACCAAACCTTAGCTTTTTAATAACGTGTCTCGGAAGTTTATGCACCTTGCGGTGTTACGGTCGCTTCGAGCATTGACCGCATCCGTTGAGTCCGGGGGAGCCAGCCAGCAAACAACTGACGTGTCGGCGGGTCAGCAGAAAATTCGGTTCGCGTGCAGGGTCAAGACGAAGAAGTGAAGAACTGATCTCGAATTCGTGTAGTATAAGCTGACATGATGTTTCTATACTTTGTCTGCGGCCGAGCTTTTTAAGCCCTGAGTGGTATCTGATACTGACGTCGATGTTGTCCGAATAAGCTAGTGGAGATAAGCCAAGACAACCAAAGATCAGACTGTGTCTCAACACGAATGCGGCTTTGGATGTGTGGTTCGTCTTATCTTCACGCTAGGGTAGAAAACACGATACCTAAACTTGCGATAGCTGCAGGAAATAAACCGCCCAAGAGCGGGGCTGAGATGGCGTGAAATAATAAACTATCTTGTCTCTGTGCAGCAAGTAGCAAGTCTCGTACAGGGCACGATGAACCACCAGCGGTCAATATCTGCCATTTGACGCGACAACAGGGTAACATGGACAACTCGCTTGCAAAACACACCACCCATCAAGGTTGCTAGTCTGGGTCAGAAATCGTGATGTAGAAAAAATCTTAGGTTTGAGTCATGGAAGAGAACTTGATGGGAGCTCAACAAGATAGCTGGGAACATGAGATCTGTTCCAGTGCTGAAACCGACTTCCCGAACAGGAATGCGTAACCAGGAGTCAGAAACTCGAGATCACACCAAACCTCATCTGACTGCCAAGTGATCCAGATATCGATACATAACTCGATCTATCTAATTTCACTGTCACGATAAAACAATAAAGCCATTCACAAATAGTAATGCATAAGCAGAACGGAAACTCAAAAGATCGCCAAAACCTCATCTGACCGCCAGGAAGACCCAAATTTCACAAATATCTCAGTTTATCTCTTTCCACTATAGCCATACATCGGACAGCTCAATAGGAACGAATTCAGAAGTAGGAATGTGTGCCTAGGAGTCAAAAACTCAAAAGTTGACGCCAAAGTCCCATCTGACCGCCAAATAACCCTGAATTTCACACATAAGTCAGTTTTCCTCACACTATTGTAACGATACATCGATCGGCTCAATGGTCTAGCGGTATGATTCCTGCTTTGGGAGGCACTCTCTTGCAGGAGGTCCCGGGTTCAATCCCCGGTTGAGCCCTTTCTTTTGCTTGTGAGAGTTCTGGATGTGTTGTGTTGGTTTTGCGCGATTTAAGCTTAGACCGTGTGCCCCACTTGCGGTCCGTGAGGCACGTGAGTTCCCGACCCCAGGTGCGGGGCGGTGGGATACTTTCTGATTGGTCCTTCTAATTTTACTGCACTTTGGTTATTCGTCTCAGCTGTGCATTAAATTGAAGATATGTAAGTAATGAGAAGATTTGTTGGTAATTTCGTGGTGGTCATTTTTTGGTCTGAAGGCAGCGTACATCGGCAGTGTTAGCGATTGGTGAAGTTGTGGCTCGATCCAGCGATTTGACAACGTGTGTGATGGATTGCAAGTTTTGGGTGAGAATGAGGTAGCAATATTCGAGAGCCTTTGGATTGATTATTTAATTTCAAGGAAAACATTCAAAAAGGAAATACGATTCGAACAGTTGTTGAAACTCAAAGCCGATGTTGTGGTTGAATGTGTCGAAGCTACAGGGTAATATCATGGTCAATCGAATGGGCTCGCCATCAAGAAGTGAGTAAGATAAAGCTCATACGACGTGGAGTGTAGCAGAGATCGCAACTTCATTCCCTCCTTACAACTTATACTACTCTGTATATATGTACATAAAATTTGCATCGCGAAACGCAACCGGTCACTTATAGAGCACGGCAATCACTATGGCCCACCATCTCTGTCTTGCAGATCACCGCCCTGACGATGTTAGAGGAGGAAACTGCATACCCAAAGCTTAGAGACTAATCTTCTCTTCCTAACGTCGGCCTCGAATTAAGACATCGACTACATGATATAAATCCAACATCAAAAACCCTACCACCCAACCATACTCATTACATCATCAAATTCACGAACCACATCCATCACCATTAATTAAGCAGCTGCCATCTCAATATCCCTCCCCTTGACACTCTTCCATTCAACCAACAAAGCACCAATAATGGTCGCAGACGCGGTTCCAGCTCCAACGTAGAAACTCGTCGTCAACGCATCGTTGTACGCCAGAATCACACCGTCCAGCCACTCTTCTCGAATAACGCTGCGAATATTCGTCGCGCCAGTCGCAATGACAAAGTAGGGATCCAGACCAGGCACATACTCGTGAATCTTGTTGATGAGCGTGTTTGTAAACACAGTGTTGCCAGCTGTGACGCAGAGCGCACCGCCGAGAGTCTGTGAAAAGACAATGAGGGCTGTGGCTGTGGGAACGTCGACCATCTCACAAACGACTTGCACTGCGATTAGGGACTGCTGTAGACCAACACCCACGCCGATACCAGCAATAAGTTGGAACCCTACCCATTTGGCTGTTGAAGTGTCAACTTCAAAGGTGGTAATGACACCAAATCCTATGGCCATGAGTACTGCGCCGGCAATCATAAAGGGCGTATAGTAGCCCCAAGCGCTGACTGCTGCACCAGCCCCCATAGCGCAGAGAACAATGGCAAGGAGCATGGGGAGGTTTCTCACACCAGACATGATGGGTGATTGCCCTTGTACAGCTTGGAACCATATGGGCAGGAAGTACATGGCTGTGAGGAAGCATGCGCCCGTGTTGAAGGAGAACCAGGCACCGGCCCAGACGCTGCGCATCTTAAAGATACGCGGAGGGACGGTAGCATTCTCGTCCATCTTGTATTGTATGTAGACAAACACGATAAGAAGAAAGGCTGACAGCATGAAAAGAGACGTTATGACGGAGTCATCCCAATCATAGTCAACACCACCCCATTGTAGAGCCAGCAAGAGACACACGATGGCGGGCATAAAGATGGCGGTCCCGATAGGATCGAGCTGCCAGAAGCGTACTCGCCATGTCGCAGGCTCAATGTCTCGCACAGGTTCAGGGAAGAAGAAAAGAATAACAAAAACGGTAATGGCACCGATAGGAAGGTTGATGTAGAAACACCATCGCCATGATACCTTGTCTGTGAAGAGACCGCCCAGCAAAGGACCTGCAACGGAAGAGATACCCCACATACCACTGACAAGACCAGTGTACATGGGCCTCTTGTGAAGCGGCACCGAAAAGGCAAGGATAGTGAGCGCGCCCGCAAAGATGCCAGAACCGCCGACGCCAGCAATAGCCCGTCCCACGATGAGCGTGATACTGTTGGGAGCGACACCGCATATGAGACTACCCACTTCAAAGATGGCAATGGCTGCTAGGAACGTCCACTTGATGCTGCCATAGGTATACAGCTTGCCAAAGAACAGCTGCAGTGCGGCCGTTGTAAGCATGTATGCCGACCCGTACCACCCGACGTCGTTGAGACTCTGAAAGGCGTCGGTGATTCTTGGAATTGCCGTTGCAATGATGGAGTTGTCTGCGCGTGTCAGCAGAGTTTAGAATTGGGAGTGTGTACTTACCCAGGGCCATGACAAAGACAGCCAAGCAGAGAGCAAGAGTGATCAGACCAAGCTTCACACCAGTAGGATATTCTTGCTGAGGCCCCGAGTGTTCTCCTCCACTCACGGGAGGTGACGATTGAAGTTTCTCAGTACTCTCTGTAGGTGCAGCAGATCGTGGACGAATCTCGTTATACCGAACAGACCCCATCAAAGGATGAGGGTACTCCTTCCCATGGTGTTCCGGCATGCTATAATCTGCGGGAAGAGAGCGGACACTAAAGTTGCTCGGTGCAATCGACGATGGCCGGCTTACACCATTGATGTCTTTGGAAGTGCCAGAACCTGAAGCACCAGGATGCGATGTAAGCCAGTCGTCGGCATCTCGAGCAAGCTTGGCTGTTTCCGAGTCAAAGTTAAAGTACCGAGACGATTCTCTCAAAGAGGAGTAGAGAGTTTCCTTTGGCAGACGTACACTCAACTTCGACCGACTGGTCGCAGCCATAGAGTAGTCTGGGGCGGACATAATAGAAGCCATGTTGAGTGTTTGTTACGACTGTCAGTAGGATGAGACGTAAAAGATAAAAGTCCTAGCCGTAGACTCATTCAGACGGGGAGAGATGCTTTTAAGCTTCATCTGTTCACTTCTATCGCAGCAGCCTGCAGAGCAATGTGACACGACGCATCCTCTGAGCAAGTTCATTGAGTCGATGATGAACTTTTCGTCTTACAACGGGGGCAAGAGTCAAATCCACAGAAAACCACTCCTCAAAAGATCTCCACCTGCAGTTGTGGCCTTTCTTGCCGAGCACGAGATGTGGCATCCCGCAGATAGCGTCCAGGGCATGCAATGACTTCAGCGGCATTAACCAGGAAGAAGCGTACTACGATAAGATCGTGTAGCCATCTTCTCCTCCAGGCCAGAATTGCGGCCGTGGCGGAGACCGGGTGCCGTCGGGGCTTGAGGATGCTTCGGATGTCTACAAGCCTCAGATGACTGTTTCTGTTTCCGTATTGTCAGCCGCCTTCGCCGAATAATCTCGTAAATCTGTCTGGGACCTTTGAAGGAGGAAGTAGACTAGTGGGTAGCAGAAAAGTTGGCCTCCTAAGTCTTAGGGTGTAAAAATAAATAGTCTAAGAAGCTTAGTCTAAGTGTCATAAGCTGCCCTAATAGTTTTGTCTCTTATGCTTCCAGCGGTCAATTTTTCTGATACCCTGAGGGTAGATCCTTGGTCGCGGACGGACTTTGTCTTCAAGACGATCAGCATGTCTGAGTGGCAGCACACACTTGTCAGAGGTGGTCAGATCTTTGGCCACTGATTTCGACCAGTTCGACCATTCAGACTAGATAGGTTGCGGATCGCGTCCATTAGTAACCTATCTGTCTATCGGTAGGGCGAAACGTGGCTACACGGTATAAGCAAGAGGCTTGAAGATGGTAAGTCGTGTCACTTGACCAATCCAGATTAGACCGTTTAGGAGAGAACGGCAACGAGTCGAACAGTTCCTACTTGTAATGTTTCGCAGCATAACGGACATTAAAGCAAACCCGAGACCGAAGATCCCAGGATATGACTAGCTTTGAAATATTGTAGTTAAAGGAACTCAGTATCGGAAGACGGGAGTTATGCTACCGTCCATTGATTCCTCCGTGGATGAGTCAAAATGACGAGACAAGGTGTTACAATCGTCACACAAGATGCGAAGAACTGAGGCCACTCTTGTCTTGGAACGTCCTTCCAACCCTCAGGGCACCAGAAAAATTGGCCATTAGAAGCATAAGAGACGAAATTAGTAGATCAGCTTATGCTATTTAGACTATAGTCTTTAGGCTATTTCTTTTAGTAACTTAAGACTTAGGAGGTTAACTTTTCTGCTACCCAGTAGCTAACCCAAGGCATCAATAAACGGAAGCCCGGAACTCTTGAAAGCTGATAAATCATTTCTATTAACAAAGTGTCCCTAGACTCGACGATACGCTTTTGGTCCAACCAACTAGACAACAAGTACTGATTCGCACGAACTCAGAACAGAGCGACGGGGAACGACCCGAAAGTAGCAAGAATAAAAACCACATGGATATATAATGACAAGTGTCCGTTGATCCCCTGCAATCGACACTCAAAATATGTCATGCAATGTTGTGTGCAGTCCATCAAGAGAAAGAGCGTTGCATAATTCAAGCGAGGTCCACAGGTAATTTGACCACTTCCTTGAGTCAAACTAATTGAGCACTGAAGTTATGCTGTCCATAATTCTCCCCCAGGGGATTCTATCTTGGAGTGTTAGCGCGGGCTCGCTTGGCCGGTCTCTTGATTGTGTCCGACTGGGACGTTTGCTGTGTATTATGAGCTGGAGGAGCGAAAAGAAGTCTGGCAGGATTGTTTGGAGCAGTTCGTTGGCCGAGTTTGGTCGACCCATGAATTGCAGGACTCTGTGTCTGAAGTCGGACGAGAGGCATGGGAACACTACCGTTGGATGGGGTGTACATCTGCTGCTGCTGTACCTGCTGTTGAGTTTGATGAACCGATGCAAACATAGCGTCGGCAAACATGGGTGAATCTGGCCAGTCCTCTTTGTAAAAACGAAATTCGGGAGTTGACATATGTGGCGTCAAGTCTTGATTGTGTGGTGGAACGGTATGGCCCCAGGATGACATTGTTAGATAGGCGGGCTGATTGTCCAAATAGAACGAGGGGGTTCCGGGGCAGATGGAATTGCACTCAGAGGCTGGACCCTGGAATATATAAGGTGATTGCATTGTGATCTGGTCCTTTGTTTCGGAATTGCTACTGGTCTGTGATGATGTAGAGGACTGTTGTAGTCGCTGCCACATGGAAGGGTTGGGCCATGCAATCTCCAAGTGCTCGAGAACAGCTGCCAAGGAGTCAGTACGTACATTGATTGCTTTCAAGATCAGAATCTGACCTCGAGGTGCATGCTGGAAGGAAAAGACCACGTGATCGCGGACTCTTTGGAAGGCGTCGTCTTGTACACCATGATAGATGCCCTCGCTGATGACAATTTTGATACGGCCAAGGTTATCGGCCGCGCTCCAATGGGGCTGACACAGAAGCTCTTGCTGGAATACGGGGAATCCGATAGCGTCATTTGTGTCTGTACGCGCCACGATATACGGCCAGGTGATATCTAGGGCGGCAAAGGCGGAACTAACGAGGCTCCCATCAATAAAGAGCCTAGCATTAATCGTAGAATGCTTCTCGTTGTCGACAATTTGATCAATACGTTCGTTCTTCCACAAGTGAATAGATACCTGGAAGGGAGTGCCTGGTTCAAGGCTAGGGACGAAACATGTGACTGTTGGGAGACCAGGAGCTTGCGGATTCAAAGATTCTACATCGTTTAGGACCGAACGTCAACTTGGATAGGGACTTACTTACCTGTATCGTGAACAACGTAACATGCCACCTTAAATTCCTGCAGAGGAGTGGTAGAGTTCTGTTCGAAAAGGAGAACGTCCCAGTCCTCGTACCGCATGATGGTGGTTGGGGATGAAGATGAGGGAGTAGTAATAGTAGCAGTAGCAATTGGGATAGAGCAAAGTCGAGTACCTTAGTAGGTTGTGGACTTCCATGCCCCGTGTTAGCTCTTGCCCAAACCACATGCTGGAGCATAGGTAGGTTTGCGGAAGGAGACATTTGCAAGGCAGCAGCTGCCCAGGCGGGTTACTGAAGAATAGGTAGGGACTTGAAGCAGAACAGACGAAATCGTTAGTCCACTCTTAGGCCATACATACACTAAGAGTGATCTAATATTCATGTCAGCGACTAAATCAGTACCGGTTTTTATGTAAACCACCTGCTGCCGTAGACCTCATCGCGGGGTTTAATCTATATGATTTGTCAAAACAAGAGCATTGATGCAATTGGCATTGGGATATTACCTAATTCAAGACGAATATTGCCAGTTTAAGCATGGATGAGAAAGCGCTGATATCCGGAATCCATATGGCATACCCAACAGCACCAATCTTCTATTCCACCGAGGTACTAAACTTCAGTCACATCTCGACTGCCAGGCGGGTTACCAAAAAAATAGGGACTTAGAGCAGTACAGACGAAATTATTAGTCTACTCTTAGGACATATATACACTAAGAGTGATCTAATATTTATATTAACCACTAAATCAGCACTGGTTTTTATGCAACCCACCTGACTGCCTACGATGTTAATAGTCCTGTTTAGTCATACCATTGTACATCACAATTCCTTGTACGCGATTCAATCTCTTGCATTCCATTTCTTTATGTACAAACGCATATTGCTTAAGGATCCTCATCTCCCTCCATACGAGCCTATAAATGTTAGCATACGGATATTCCACTTCCTTTTGCCCACTCACCCTTGTAGCTCCTGGTCCACCAAGCTCTCGCTCCAGACCACCCTCAAAGGCTCGGGGGTAGGCCGGGCGGTCGGGGTAGTTAAGATAAACAATTCCAGTGACGCTCATGAAAACGGCGATAAAGGTTCCGACCATGACGGCACCGGGACCGGCGGTGGTCCAAGTGTACTCCCAGGGAGAAAAGATTCCCAAAACATCGTTATCCTCGTGAATGGGTTCACCAAAGTTTCGTCGCTCCTGGGGATCCCACCAGTTGCCGTGAGGGTCACGGAACTGTCGCTTAATTCGGGGTGGGTTGATGTAGCCGCCGTTCTGCGATATTTCATCAGTTCCTTGGTTCCCCCTCAAGCTGTCTGTTACTGACCATTCCGGGGTCCTCCGCCTCGGTCATGCTGGGCGCCTCGGGGTACTTCTGATCAATGACCTTCTTGTCGGTGTACTGATCGGGGAGGAATGTTCGGCGCTGGATCGTAGGAAGTCGTCGAGCAGCTGCCATGCCGCTACGCAGGGCCGAGGCCCGCGCAATTCGTTGTGGGAGCATCTGTAGAGAAACGATTTAGCGACATCAATTGACACACCTATGTTATGAGAAACATACCTCGGCCGATGGGACAATTCGTCGGCGTCCAATTGCTCTGACGTGATGAGATGGCTCAGTGTTGAAGCTTTAGCCAATCGAGGCTGTGATGATTCTCAACCGAAAAGTACCGCCTCAGGCATCAGCAAGCGCGTGCCGGGCCATTTTCGGTTAGCTTGGTTGGAGGTTCCAGGGGCGTGCATCTTGGATTTCTCCCCTGCTCAAAAGTTTTGCTGACGACATTGGATTTTGTGACTAAATTCTTCGCAGTTCGCCCGCAAGGCCTCTGAACATGTGCAAACTTTGTATGAACATCCACTGAACTACTACTATTCTGTAGACATTAATTTCGACCCCGCAAATGATAGCTTCGCGGAGAAAACGCCCACAGCGTCCCTTGTCCCCACGTTGCGACTATGCCCGAGACCGCGTCGACCGCCAACGTGCTGCCCAAGTCGGATCCTGATGCCATAAAAACCGAACAAGACGCGCTCGAGGGGTATGAAAATGGGGGAGACGCGTTGCAAGGAACAATGGATGGTCATGTTGAAACAAATGGAGATGCGCCCGCCACCGAGAATCATCATGAGCCCAACCATATTCATGACGACGAACGACCGGCAAAGAGACGACGCACACGAGACTCGACGCCCCCTCAAAATACACCCAAAAAGATGAAGCCAGTGTCGCCACCATGGAAGAAGATATCTGCCGACGGCCCAACATCTTATACCGAGAATGGCCGTCGCAAATCTGGCCGCATCAACACCCTCCTACCAGAACCTAGCCCACTAAGCAAAAGTCGAACGTCGAAAAGATCTACCGGCGCGAATTCGAATACCAAGACTGAAATTCACTTGACTAATGGCAACTCAAGAAAAATGCCAAACGGCTCTCACAAAGCGAGCCCCGCCACTAAAGCTCCCTCGAAGCAGGCACCCGCATCGACTCCAAAATCTGCATCAAAAAAGCCTACAGAAACCCGAACCTCTTCCCGCTCTACCCGTCGACGAAGTCCTACTCCTCCACCCCCTCCCAAAAACTCGACCAGGTCCCGTCGATCGGCACGATTTAGCGATGCGGTCATTAAAGACGAAGCAGTGCAAGATTCGCGGACAGCAACCTCAAATTCTACCAATCGATCACCTCGGATAAAACTACGAGTCGGACGATCCGGTCATATTCCTCTTGTGCACCCTGGCCAGGTTCGAAAAAGACCAAAGATTGGTACAAGCTTTGAGGACTTTTGGACTCGGGCTGGTGACATTCCTGTTGAGGAGGGCGGACTCCAAGCATCTGAAGATGGTCCTCAGTATACTGATGAATTAGCCGAGCGAGATGCTCGTGTGATTCTTCGAGTTGAAAAGGAAGTTGAAGATGGCGGAATGCTCTCCCAAGGTCGATGCTCCATCTTCCTCCCGGAACCGGCAGAAGAGCCGCCCAGACAATGGGCTCGTCAAGATCATATGGTCAAGGCCATGACAAACTTTCGAAAGCTCATGTTAGCAGAGCAACAACGTCATCGAATTGCAGCAAAGAAAGTAGCTGAAGCTTGTCGTGACGAGTGGCTACGGCGTCAACCAAAGTCAGAGGAAGAGATTGAGGCTGAACAGAGGGCAGTCTGGATATCCCGATACCGGATTGTTGCTAAGACATTGTTCGGTACATGGGAGAATGTCCGCACTGAAGTCAATCGTCGAAGATTGGCCGAGTGGGAGCAAGAGGAGCAAAGGAGGGTCAAGGCAGCATTGAACGAGGCTGTGAACCTCTCGGAACAAAAGTTGCAGGCTCGTCAGGCAGGGCTAGACTCTGAGCAGCTTTCAGAAGAAGACGGATTTGATGATCTCAGCGACGACATGAGCATGGCCGACGACGACGAATTGGGTCTTGCATCGGGCGAGGATGAAGATGACGAGGACGGCGATGCTGACAGCGATATAATGTCATCAGATGAAGAGGAAGGCGATGAGGAAGACCAGAAAGACATTGGCGACGAAAACTTGACACAAGAACAGCTACGAGCGAAGTACGCCCATATACCAGAGCTAGAGAAGCCGTCAACCGAAACTCCAGTCACCGAACCCACCCCCAAAGATACTGACGCTGTCGACACGGCTCAAGCAACTGCGACCGAGAATGCTGAGACGAGCGATGAATCAGTAGATATGGACGACGATATGGGGTCCACCGATATGGACAGTGATGAGGAGGATGAAGAAGAAGAGTCAGAAGAGGAGTCCGACGAAGATGCCGGTGGCCTCCTGGGACTTCTTTTCGGAAAGTCTGAATTGAAGAAGATGAACAGTGAGGCTGTTGCAGAAACTCCAGCCGACTCAAAGGAAGATTCCGAGATGCCCGACGTGGAAGCAGTATCGGATGGTGAAGGTGCCGAGGAGAACGAAATGTCTTTGATCCAGATGCCCGACCCAGAGCCTCACGAATCTGGGGCGTTAGAGAAATCGACTAAAGAGGCAGTCGAGGAAAAGGAACAGATACCAGCAGCCATGCAGGATGTTGCAGCGGGACAGGATGGTCTATCAAACACGGACAACAATGTCCAGGAGCCTGCTTCTCAAGATAACGACGTTGCCATGACTGGCAATGACCCAGAGGAACCATCTGCATTGACTTTCGAGAAACCTCATAGCCCAGCAACTGAACCAGCGACCAACCCTCCTAGTCGTGTGCATAGCACATCACCACCCGCCACATCAGAAACCAAGCCTTCCGAGCTTGACACTGCATCTACTGAGGAGATGGCTGTTGATAAGCATGACACAAGTCGATCCCCTTCACCCCAACCGTCCAACCACAAAATCGAGGTGCCGTTTCTTCTCAGAGGAACCTTGCGAGAGTATCAACGCGATGGTCTTGATTGGTTGGCAGGCCTCTATGCGAATAGCACCAACGGTATCCTTGCTGATGAAATGGGTCTGGGCAAGACAATCCAGACCATTGCCCTTCTTGCTCATTTGGCATGCACCCATGAAGTCTGGGGACCGCATCTTGTGATCGTCCCCACGAGTGTCATGCTGAATTGGGAAATGGAGTTCAAGAAATGGTGCCCCGGGTTCAAGATCTTGGCATACTACGGTTCCCAAGAGGAACGAAAGCGAAAGCGACAAGGCTGGAACAATGACGACATATGGAATGTCTGCATTACTTCGTATCAGCTTGTTCTCCAAGATCAGCAAGTCTTCAAGCGTCGTCGCTGGCATTACATGATTCTGGATGAAGCCCACAACATCAAGAATTTTAAATCACAAAGGTGGCAGACTCTTTTGGGTTTCAACACACAAGCCAGGCTTCTGCTTACTGGTACACCCCTCCAGAATAACCTCACAGAACTCTGGTCACTCCTCTTCTTTCTCATGCCGGCTGAGAATGGTGTTGGAGGATTCGCCGATTTGCAAGAATTCCACGATTGGTTCGCCAAGCCAGAATCGCAAATTTTGGAGAGTGGAAGAGAACAGATGGACGACGAGGCGAGAGCCATCATCTCAAAACTCCACAAGGTCCTACGACCTTACCTGCTGCGACGTCTAAAAGCAGATGTCGAGAAACAGATGCCTGCCAAGTATGAACATGTCGAATTTTGTCGTCTGTCGAAGCGACAACGCGAGCTCTACGATGGATTCCTTTCTCGGACAGACACCAAGGAGACACTTAATTCTGGCAATTACCTATCCATCATCAATTGCCTGATGCAACTCCGAAAGGTCTGCAACCACCCTGATCTTTTTGTTGACCGACCGATCATGACTTCGTTCCGTATGCAAAAGTCTGTCGTCTCGGATTTTGAAGTGACAGAACAGAGGGTACAGAGGCTACTTCACGACCCCAGTCCAATGAAGGATGTCAGCTTGGGCTTTCTCAATCTGATGCCTACGCAATGCGAAAGCCTTTCCACTACTCAAGCTGAACGCATCTCTCAATTGAGCTCACATAGGAAATTGATGGAATTGAGAGAAGCTCAGAAGATTAGGGCCCAGAGCGCACACGCCAATTTGGATCCTTCTACGGTCGCATCCAACATTGGATACTTGGAAAGCGGTGCCAGATGGGGGCGATACGAAGAGCTGCAACATTGCGTCTACCTCAATGCTTTACGCCGTCAGAAGAAGCCAATTTACGGCAAGAACTTGATTGAGTTATTGACTATTGGTACTGACAAGAGACCTTATAAGCCGCGACCCAAGATCCCTCGTCAAGTCTTGGCGTGGTTTGAGGAGGAGTCAACGCTCGTCCAGTCCATGATACCCACGGTAAACCAACGCGCCGACAGCTTTAAAACCATTATTGAGAAGTTCTCATGCGTCACCCCAGCGGTTGTAACCAGAGACATGGAGCAATTCGTTCTCGGTCGCAAGGGCATTGAAGCTTTCTCAGACGAAGACCTCAAACTGTCGGCGCCTGTCCGCTGGGCACCATTCTTACCCAAGGAGGCACCCCCAGATCCTTGGCATGAGGGTCGCATGCGACTCAGCATTCAATTCCCCGACAAGCGACTGTTGCAATACGACTGTGGAAAGCTCCAGATCTTGGACAAGCTGCTGCGAAAGCTTCAAGCTGGCGGTCACCGCGCTCTTATTTTTACACAAATGACCAAGGTTCTAGACATCTTGGAGCAGTTCTTGAACATCCATGGCCACAAGTACCTCCGTTTGGACGGTGCCACCAAAGTAGAGCAGCGTCAGATTCTTACCGACCGATTCAACAACGACCCGCGAATTCTTTGCTTCATCCTGTCGACGCGATCGGGTGGTCTTGGTATCAATCTTACAGGTGCCGATACCGTCATCTTTTACGACCAAGACTGGAACCCTGCGATGGACAAGCAATGTCAGGATCGATGCCATCGTATTGGACAAACGCGTGATGTGCACATCTACCGTTTGGTCAGTGAACACACAATCGAGGCCAACATTCTTCGCAAAGCGTCGCAAAAGCAAATGCTCGACGACGTGGTCATTCAAGAAGGAGAGTTTACCACCGATTACTTTAATAAGCTCTCCGTCAGAGATGTCCTCAGCGAGAAGCTGGACTCAAAGAGTGAAGGGTTGGATGCCGCAGACGCTGCCTTGGATAGAGTGCTGGGCGGGCCCGACACAAATAATGACCAGCGAAGAGTCGGGCGGGCGCTTGAGCAGGCTGAAGACAGAGAGGATGTGGCAGCTGCACGTGTTGCAGAGAAAGAGATTCAGGCTGACGACGCCGATTTTACCGAGAAGCCCAGCAACAATGCTTCAGGTACCTCGACAGCGCGACAAGGCACACCAGCTGGCAAGTCAGTATTGGATGGCGGGCTCGACGACATTGACGCTCCCCACGTGGAGGAAGTATTGGAGTACAACGCATGGGGCGACAAGATGCACACCATTGACGACTACATGCTTGGCATCATGGCAGAGCAACTCAAGGATACCAAGCTCGAGTTGCCCAAGGACAAGAAGAAGGGAAAGAAGAAGGGCAAAGACACACGCAAACGATAAGCACATAATAGCCATTTACGGCGAAACACGATATTCTTGTATACTAGTACCATTCACATTATCGAGGCGGCACAAAAACGGCGAGGTCATGACCAACACGGTGGGGGTAGATTGGGTGTACAGGAAAAACAAAAGTATTGGATGTATGACAAACAGCAACGGTGGTAGAGGTTTTTAAACGCATGCATGGAGTTTTGGAGAGGAGATTGTGTTCTTGGGGTTTCTACTAGACTTGTAAGAAGAATTGATGAAGTATTCCTCTACCGAGCGACGTTTATAGTAATTCCCGTGTTGATGAAACTTGGCAGCTTACTTTTTGCCCTGCACAGCCACATTGATAGACATTGCTGTCGATCAGGCATAGAGGCATCAGTACGACACAAGATAAATACGCATCATACGCCGACTAACATTTTCTATCAAGCATCTCTATTAATCATGTTCAATATAGGCAACCCCAAAGCGACATCCTCAATGTCCGATCAACCCCCATCATTTGAAGAGTCCATGACCACCAACCCGCCGATATTCAAGACACAGTTTGCCTGCATGACGCTCAATATGATGGACCGTATCCGTCTTATTAACTTCACCGAAGTCGAGGTTCAAGCGGTTAAGCAAATCGTCAAGACTCGCTGGAAGCCAGGCCTAGTTCAGTCACATCCGTACGGTGATTCTACCGAGATTTGGCTCCGTGGAAGACCATGGGCGTATGATTCCAACGGCAATGATGATGCGAGACGACTTATTCTATGGATACTGGAGAGATTGTTTGATCATGGTTGGGTTGTACAATGTTCGCTGGATATCACGAAGAAATCTGAAAGCAAAGGTAAGCGACAGCATTGACCTCGAAAGCTTTGGCTGACTTGAAAAGATTCAATCATCTTTCGAAAACAAAACCCCATCCCTATGCCCTGTGACTGGATCTGCGTCTCCTTTGACAACAGCGACAAGTTGAAAATAGTCGACTCGCCTCCAAAAGACCTGACGGACGCCATTCTGCAGACATTTAGCTGCGAAGTACGAAGACGTGAGATAACATCAGAAAAGTTCAAGATTCATTTAGGCGTTCAGCCGTGGGAGCCTTCGGGAACAGATACCGTTACAACGAGAATACTGTTGCTTAGGCTGATTGAAACACTCGAGAGGCGTGGATTCACGATCTATGCGACGATTGGGAGTAAAGGAGAGGATGATGAGGGTGCTGCGGATTTGTTGATTTGTCACAGGGCGGCAGATTGGGTTCCTGGAGCGCCTATCTGGCATAGATAGATGTTGGAGGTATGTTTGATTGTGGGAAGTCGATTTTGGGGTCTACACTATTGCTTGTCTATGCTTATGTTCTGTTCCAAGTTGTCCCCTATTCTTCAGGGTTTTGTGGTAGCGAGTCCATACTGTAGTCCTGCGCCGCTATCGGCAAAGGGGTCTTCCCTTGGTGTATCCTCCAAGGTATTCGATATCCTTGATTAGACGCTCAGGGGAAAAGACATGTGTGTCTCAAATTCACCCCACTTGACGAGAAAGAGCCCCTTGACGTCCTCATTCTTGAGAATTCTGCAGTCCGCTTTGTGACTGTTCTCATTCCAGCCCCGAGTTTGACAGTCCTGTTGATGTTAGAAATATCCATATTATAGATAGAATCTAGGTCACGTACCTGGTTGCAGTACCAAAAGAACCCGCACTTGGAGCACTTCTTCAAAGAGTCTGATTTCTTATTGCATCCGTAGCATGCTCTGGTCTGATTATGGACGACCGAGTATGCCTGCACTTTGTCGTTCAAGAGCAGCAGGTTTTCGAGAGATGTAGGCAGAATCTGTTCTCACGTTAGTATGTTATTGTTCAGCTGAGATACTACTCACTCGGAGCCGTCCAGGATCCTCATGACGAATTCCGACAGTTCCATCCAAAAAGCCATGTTGCGAAGCGTAGAGTATTGCAACTGTATATCCTACTCGAAGCATGGAGGCACCAATCTCTCGACCTCGAGTTTCAGTGTAGAAAGCAATGGGAAGTTGAAGGCCGGTCTTGTCCTTGACGATAAGTCTCACGCGCCAAGCCGCCTCGATGTGAGTGATTTCACCGAGAAATGCCCAATGTTTCTGAGATTCGCTGTCAGTTTCGGTCATGCAGCGTGGGATAACGTCATTATAGTTGGGTTCCCAATCCCTGGGCAGTCCATCGATGCCTTTGAAGTAGGGAAAACTCATGATGTTGCGTAGGTTGGCGAGTTGCCCATGCAGGCTCATCCAGAGCCAATCCTTAAAGGCAACAGGGCCCTTATCCTTAGGAATGTCCTTGATAGTCGAAGCAAACCGGTCTGTCAAGCCATAGTGTTCATGCCTGGAAGGGTCCTCGGTGAGCGCCTTGAGGTTTTTGATCCACGGAGATGGTGCAGCCTTTGAGGGACAGCTGGGCAAAGACTTTGGCTCTTGCCAGGTCTGAGTGAGCTACAGCCACTCCCATAGCGGAAGCGAACAGCGTTGGGACAAGTGAGGTGCCGACACCCTGAGCTTCAAGTTGAGATACGACCTTGTAAATTCTATCAAGACATCTGATTGGGGATTCCAGGATCGAGTCCTCATTTTCGAGGTCCTCTTGGAGGTGGTCGATCTCCTTGATGAGCTTGTCGTCGAGGTCACGCTCAGCAGGCGACAAAGAGCAAAGACGACAGCAACAGTCAAAGCCGAAAGCGTTCTTGAGTTTCTTTTGTCGCTCCTCATAGACTTCAGGGTTGCCCAAGTAGGTGATGGTGATTTCCTGTCCCTGCTCGATGTCTTCAACAGCATGGACGGTGATCTTTCCCAGACCCTGATTCCACCGGTTCTGCGCGTTTGGCTTGCAAGAGTGGTTGATGCGTGAAGTGGCTAGGAATACGGCACCGTCCTCTTCATCTGGACCGGCACAAAGTCCGTTGGTTTCAGCGATGCCTACTTCTTCTCCGCATTCCGGGTGGGAGTTGAGGAGAGAGTAGAATGAGGCTCTCTGATCTTGGCAGAGCTTGGAGAGTTCCTTGATTATGCCTTAACGCAAGAGATCAGGGCAAAAACACTCACGGGGGACTTTGATGAGTAGGGGTTCAGCGATGATGCGGGTTCCTTTGGGGATCTTGGTGGTCGCGATGAGGCCTTTGCCTTTTGGGGGGACGTCGCTAACGACGAAGAGGTTGTTGTCTGTCATGATGGCACTCGGATACTCAGATGATGTTGAGCAGGAGTTGAGAGGTGAAGGAGAGGGGAGAAGGAGGGAAGAGAAATCTTGATGAAGGAGAAGTTTTCGTCTGAATGGTGGTCTAGGCAGACAGCGGGCGCCTGCATGACACTATCACAACATTGTTTATCAAAGCAAGCACAAATACAACAATCAGATTATCATGAGTGTATACTTATTTACAGATTGTAGTAAACTGGCCTATTAGTTTTGTCTCTTGCTCACTGTTCCATGTCTCTGATATCAACCAGTGCTGTTTATCAAGATAGGTGGGTGTTAATACGGACAAACAAAAAGAAGAGAACAAAACGCCGAAAATAATGGAGACATTCGTTTGTAAATTGCCATAAATTACCATAAACTACCATAAACATTTCATCTCTATATTGATACCCAAGTTTTGTAGTGTCGTACCCTGAACAATAACATGAAAATAGTCGCCGCTTTCTTAATTCGTGAACTAATAGGAATATGGCAAGGACAATGCTATATCGCGTTTTGTATTATAGGGTATTTTTAATTTAATTATGACTTATGAGCTCAAATTCCAACAATGCTATTGTTACTATTTGTCTTATATCACAACCCCATACCTACCAAGTCACAGGACAAATTGAAGGAAAAGTCACTTTAATAGCAAGCAACATAAAATAATACCGTCAAATTAAAGTGATATTTAATTCTATCCATTCAGCATCTGCCATGATTGGGCAATATTGGAGATAATAACAAACATTGTTGCACTTCTGTGGTCATACTGCTCTATACTGTAAGCCCATATCTCGTCTTATATTGACTATGAGGCGCCACAAAATATTAGCAAACACTTGATTTCTGTAGTCCAGCCTCAAATGTCACTGATAAATCAAGAAATCGTTTGCTACGGAAACAATGCCTGCTTCTGCAAGAGACGACATTATCTTGAATATTCATTCGCTACTAAGGTTCATGCAACTCGAGGTGTCCTTGCAAGTCTGCTTCGCTAGCGATAAAACCCCTCAATCGAGCGTAGCCTATTTTCCCGTGTCGATCATGTTACATTTGCCTCATCGTAGCGAAGTTTCACCGGAAACTTTACTAGCGATTCCACAACAAGAGTGTGACAAGGCTTGTTTGATTATTTCCCCTCGACCACACTCGATCTCTCTTGAGCAAGGTGTGAGTAGGGTGGTTGAGAGCCTTACACAAGTATAGGGGAATAAGCACAATGTCGATTGCAATCTCCGTTGTTTGCTTTGTTCAACAGCATTGATATAGACCTAGTACGCTATGAACTTTGTTCGCTTCCTGCAAATCCCGGAGAGTTACCAAGTTTGTGGATTCTCAACCAGACAAGAGAGATTGTGGTAGCGAAAAAAGCAATTCAACCGATTGGTCTCGACTGCCAAGAGGCAAGGTATGCTTCCCGTCGTCCCGTTTCATGGGCCTTGTCAGTGTTGCAGTTGCATCGGTATATCCCTGTTCGAGTCAGAGGCAAGACACGGCAGTCGTGCTTTTGCGACCTAATCCTGCATTGAGTCAAGAAACAAAGGAGATGCAGACGCAGGGGATGAGGTTATTATATGGGAAATGTCACACAGATTCCGTATATGGATGGGCATAATGGTGGAGGAGCATCATCCCGGTAGGATCAGCCATAGTTTTCGGATGTTTTTCTTTACGAGGCGAAGTGTTAACCAAGTTTGAACTAGAATGTTCATGCCTGACTAGAATATTCCCCGACTCTTCGATTCCTTCTGATGTCTTGATAAAACAATCTGTGTCATTGTCTCAGTTGCCATCGGACCGAGAACCAACATGTCATATTGATAATCGAGGGAAAAGTGATGGAGTGATACAGATAGAAAACGGATAATTAAGCCCTAAATTAATTAAACAAGCTATCTTAGTACACGGTCTGGCATCAGGTTCGCAGCAATCCAAGCGTCGTCTCCAACGTCTGTGTCTCGCGTACATCATAAATCCCAAACACGGAGAGTGGATTCAATGGAGTAATATCCCTTGTGATCCTTCTAGACCCTGTCAGATTCCGTCTCCGCGTCAAAGTATAATCTCCATCAGGTTCCACCGACTAATCTCCTGTCTCCAGTTCTAGCAAACTCTATTCTCTTAGACTACATATATACGACATAGACGACGACCGTAAACTGACTTGGATCCCAGTTTATAGCCTACATGCTAAACCACAATTAACGGTCTAGAATAGTGATCGACTGGGGACTGTCACTTGCTGGTTGGTTCGTGGTGATCTGCAAGGTATCCTTGAGCGAATGACTCGTAGTGTAGCGGCTGGAAGCGGGTTTCACCAGTTGTGTTCTTTTTTAGGTGCCGACCAACGCGCGCAAATTAACCCATCGAATCCCTGTCTCGGTATAACCGGCTTGGTTTGACAGGGGGCGACAGAAAGCATTGAACTACCGAGACAGCTGAGTTGGCGCAGTATTGGCACAGACGGTACACTATAGCAGACGGTATTTGAATTAGACTACTCATTCGATATAATAGACTACAGAACTCAGTTCGCAAACCAACACAGTTCTGTCCCCTGGCACCGGATCCTTTCCCATCCGTAGTTCCTGCAGGCTTCACATCCTTGATACCATTGGAAAAAGTCACAGTGTCTCGTCAAACCCCCAGCTAGCGCAAGGGGCACTTTGATCAGCCAACGAACCAGTCGGGGAACTTGTCCCTCTCGGTAGTCCACAAAAGGATCGGCGCTGAAGAATTGTAGCACTGCGACCCAAGATCCATGGATGCGCAGCTCAAACGAATCACGAGGCCAAGGTAAGGCTGTCGACTATGTAGTCTGTCCTGTACGTAATTACGTTAATGAGTGAGAGAACTGCAACGAGATGACTCGCATCCAGGAGTTGGATGACATACCAGCCAGTAGTCTGACAGCCATTGTTAGACATAACTACCCAATCTGTCCATCCATTATCTGGGCAGCCACATTTTTAACTTTGAAATCCCTACTGTTATCACGCGTTGTGGAGGTTTTCGGTTGTGACTTAGCTTACGACTTTGACCAGCCCTGGTTGAATGCCGATCCCCTTTGAACCCCAAAGTTTTGTCGTATATTACTCGTAGGATACCCAGGGAGCGACAGTTTTCGCTAATCTAGTTGACGGACGCATTCTTAATTTCTTTTCTTTTTGTTGAACTTTGTTGCTCGATATCCTTTCTACTGGCAAACGTTTGTCATTTCCCTTCACTATGGATACGACTCCAAAAGAGTCGAGACAAATCGACTTATGGACATCGGAATTTATCACTTTCGCCGCTGCGACTATCTTTATCGGTTTGCGCCTGCTTAGTCGACGGTTGACGAGGATCGAATTCTGGTGGGATGATTGGTTTGCATTGTGTTGCTATGTACGTTTGTTCCTTTTGTTTTCTCAACTCTTTGCTGACGTCTACAGGCTGTGGCTATTGCTTGGGTAGTCATCATCCCTATCTGTATGTACTACTAACCCCTAGACGGACTCACATCTAATGTTATCAATAGGGATTAAAGAAGGTCTCGGTCTTCACATCCACGACGTCCACAATGGCAAGACGATACCCGAAATCCTGATGAAGAACGCCCTTATCCTTTACGTTGCCGAACTGTTCTACGCGACCGCCCTATTCTGCGCGAAAGCCTCCATCCTTAGCTTCTACTGGCGCATGTTTCGAGTCACCAACATCAAGCTACCAATTCAAATCCTGGCAGGCAGTGCTCTGATCTGGATCATCATTCGAGTGAGTATACCGATACACAAGACAAGACAAGGACTAACAACGTTAGACCTTTATGGGCATTTGGCATTGCGTGCCCGTCGAGCGATTCTGGAACCCGACTGCTGGAGGTGATCAAGGATACTGCGCCATTGAAGATAAAAAGTTCTTCTTTGGTACTATTCTCGTTCACGTTATTCTGGATATTTGCATTATTGCGCTTCCCATTTTGCAAGTTCAAAAATTGCAGTTGCCTATTGCGCAAAAGATTGGTATCTCGCTCATGTTTGTCTTTGGCATTGTGTAAGTGTTGCGTCTCCTATGACTTGCGCAAACTAACAATAGTAGCATCTGTGTATCGGCGATGGTAATTATCGTTGCTTCAACTCAATTCGATGCCAAGTCTGAGAACCTTACCTGGAACTTGACAACCATTGTTGTCTGGGCTTCAGTCGAAGTGAACCTCGTCACTGTATCGAGTAAGTATCCAAGACCTTTTCATATATATAAATACTAACCATTTAGCTTGTCTTCCTACCGTCCGACCAGCCTGTATTTTCCTCTTCACATGCACCAACCCCAGGTCCACCATCAACTCCGGCTCCAACAGCTACGGTCACTCATACGGTCGAAGCCACGGTCGCAGCCAAACCAAGAACACGATTCGTCTTTCAACGCTGCCCAACAACAAGGACAACGACGAGTCTAGCTCGACACACCAGTTAGCCGATTCAGACCGGGAACGTCAATCATCAGACTTTGAGAGTCACGCTATGGATCGATACCGAGGAAACGTGGCTACTGTTACTGGACCTGCCCATGGACGAGACCAATCGGAAGAATTTGAGGTTGGAACGCCATTCGGGGGGATCATGGTTAAGAACGAGACCACTGTCATGGTTTCGAATGCCCGGCCGAGATAGTTATGTTTGTTATGATGGGAAGGATTTAGGATATCCAGTGTAATATGAGGCAACAAGATTTTTATTTCTCGTCGTTTTTTGCGCGTACTATATGTATCTATGGGTTGGAGAGCGGACAATAATATACCATCCAGCCATTTATTCCCATGTGTAGCTTAGTGATGTCCTTTGTACACGTCTTAGAGTCTCTTCGAGTCCCGCTTACCAATTACTTACCTAGCTCGTCTTTGTGACTGTTTCTGGAGGTGGAGTCTCAGTCACTGTCACTTTATCAGTCATGGTCTCAGTGACCTTCTCAGTTAGGTAGTGTGAACGATCAGTCTCACTCAAAGTCCAGCTTTGTAGCAGTAAGTTGTCGCACCAGGTACTTCGTTTTGGTACAAATCCACTGCAGATAGCAAGTACCCATGTAAGTTCTTCCGGTATAAAGTTACAGGGCCCAGAAAAATATGAAAAGTTAGATGCAGATAAACCCCCACAGAGCAACGTCAAATATAATTCACCGAGGATGACATACGTCATGGTTGACGAGGCAAAATAGATCAAAGTCTATCTCTTGATGGATTCGAAGACGCTTCTGGGCAAAGAAGCTTCATGAATTCCATGCCGCTACGTAAAATTGGACAGTACAAGTTCCAGAGGAAGGAGCGAGAAGGCCTGGAATAGGGGCATCCTGGCCGAGGAACAGGTACTGTGCTATCTACAGATCGGCACGAAATGGTTCAATGGAGCGTCACCACGACATAAAAATAAAGTTTTGATTACATGGTTAAATCCGCAAAAAAATAGAGGCCGTCGCCGAACCCCCGGTCTGTAGTTGAATACAGGCTCGCGCTCAGAAATCGACTGTTAAGGGTGTCACCCAGTACTCGCAAAGCATCGAACAATGAACAGTAATGAGACTTCCCAACTGAGGCTAATCATGTCGCTTGTAGTGACAAGTCTCAGTGGACGGGATCTGAGTTCTCCAGACTTGTCTGGTTGTTGATGCATGGTGTCTCCTATTTATCGAACCTTTCAACAACGAACAATGACGATATTTCCCTATCCGAGATAAACAATGTTACTTTCAGTGACAAGTCTCCATAAATGGGATCTGAGTTCTCCAGAATTGCCTATTTTTCGATGTATGGGTGCCTCTTATTACTAGGGATCATGAAACAATGAACAATGATGAGATTTCTCTGTCTGGAATAACTAATGTCGCTTTTAGTGATAGGCTTCGATAGACAAGATCTGAGTTCTCCATAATTATCTGGCTATTAATAATAAGGATCATAAAAACAATGAACAATGATGAGATCCCATTTGAGAACATCATGTCATTCATTCTCAATGGCAAGTTTCAAAGGAAGAGATCTGAGTTCGTTAGACAGGTTGGCATTGTTTCATCTATGTCTTTTACGGTTTACAGTCTCAAGTGAGACATTGATCTGACATATATATCCTCGCCAAGGCAAAGCACATTCAATAATAATTACGACCAGGGGCATTGGAAACGAAAACAACAAGTCAAGTGATATAACTACTAGTTTGTGGTCAAGACAAGGATCCTAGTTATGGCGATATGCTTATGCCTCAGGCACCATTTCATCACATTGGGCCGGATTCTGTCTCTTGTCGGTCGTTGGACTGTGTGGGAAACGTAGTTCTACAAAGGCGCATCTAGCGCGTTTCTGGAATTGAAATGATGGCGTTATTACTGTAATTCTGTATTCTAAAGTCCCGTACGTTCATTAGCCACAGAGCACTCCGATAGTCGTCGGAAGAGCTATCAAGAGGTTATTAAAGTGAGACTGATATTGGGTGAGTAAAGCAAGTTTTTGATAAACTAACTTAACTACCTGATATCCCCTCTTTCTTTGAATGCAACTCGGAGGCGGTTGAGTTGTCGGAAATGGTATGCGGCTGTCTATCTTGTAATACCCGGCGTTGTCACATGGAGCTCAATGGTATAGGAATGCTTAAATGATATCAGAGAAACAAAGACCCAGATGTCTGGGCCCTGTCGATCTAGGCTTGCAAACGAATGTCGTTGGAATGTCTTTAGTTATGGATCTCTCGCTCCCAGCCCAATCCGGTCTCGCATTCCAGACCATTCCCCCGGTTTCGGTAACTCAATAAGCAATTAGCTGGGAGCAATAAACTTCAATGACCTTCTTTTAATTCCGCCCGATCCTGGCATGATTTGGCTGATTGAGGCGCTTTCTTAACGTCAGTGGGAATTAGGAGTATAGATAAGCTGCCCCTCCTAGATTTCTTGGTACCGTATTTGCGTCCATTAATTAATCTTTACTTGTAGAACTGCTGAACTGTTTCTCTAAGTTAACTGAGAGTATTATCAACCATCATGAAGGTCGTCATCGCGGGTTCAACGGGTTTCGTCGGCCAAGAAGTCGTTCGACAAGCTCTTTACCATCCTCTAATCACCAAAGTCGTCACTCTCTCACGGCGCGATCACGAGCTCGCAGAAGATCTAAAAAGACCAGAATTCGAAGAGAAGTTTACGTCTGTCAGCTGTTCAGACTTTAAGAGTTATCCTCAATACGTCAAGGATGAGATCTCTGGCGCAGACGCCTGCATATGGTATGCTCTGGTGATGTCGCTGTGCTACTGATGGCTGACTGAGAGCAGGCTTATTGGAGTAACACCGGCCAAATTGAAGCAGTATACTTGGGAGCAAGTTCGAATGATCTGCTACGAATATGCTCTCTATGCAGCCGACACATTTGCCAAACTTCCACGCGAGGGCAAGCCAGAGCCTTTGAGGTTTATCTACGTCAGCGGTTCCAACGCCGAGCGAGATCCTGCAAAGAAACCTTGGATCCTTGGAGACTATTGTCTACTAAGAGTATGTTACTAACCTCCTACATGATAATTGTAGCTAACACTGCTCCAGGGCCAAGTAGAGAAGCAAATCCTAGAGCGTGCACACCTATCCGATGGCAGAATGCAGGTCCTTGTCACTAAATCTGGGATGATTACAGACCCCGACATGGGATTTGTAAAACAGGCTTTCCGCTTCTTCTCACATGCCATCGTCAGTGTTCCGAGTATTGGACTGGTCGAGATGACAGCTGCGCTATTGAATCAAGCTGTCAATGGTCTGAACAAGGAAACATTATTGAATGCGGAAATGGCAGAGATTGGAAAGAAGGAATTGGTTCGGATGGAGAAGAACCTTGATTGATGTTGTTAATCGAGATACCAGAACTGTTTGTGTGGAATAAATAAAGTGATTGAAGCAATCACCACTTTGACGTATTTCAGCAATTGAGAACTAAGAATGATTGATACGTAACTGAGTAAAATCATTCTGTGAATATGTTTATCACAAACCGGAGAGAAAGCTCCTCTCGGTGTCGTCAAGTCACAAGGCCGAATCAATATGACGATGAGATGTGGTACGAAACAATCCCCGACTGACATCATCCGCTAGTCTTGGCTATACAAGGCCAAGTCCCCAACATAATTTCCATACTATCACAATTCCATGCTTTATCATTCTGCAGTTGATATTATGGATGAAATTATTGACGAAAAGAGACAGATAGCTGTCAACTTGGGCCACAATGAAGATGGAGAATCGACTCTGTATACCCGCGTACACAGCGATCCAGTCTCGTCGAACAAAGAAAACCATGACGTGCACAACACAGCCGTTAGATCTTTGGAGATTACAGATTCTGGTTGGCATACCGATCGAATTTATCCACAAGACTATGCGGTCGATGATGTGAAGAATGAGGATGCTTGGCTTTTAATACGAAGATTCAACAAGGTAAGTTACATCATCATACATAGGATCATCGACTAATGGGTGCAGCGAGTATTTCATATTAAACATACTCCCAATCATCCCAAGGATAAGATGGATCTTGAAGTTGCGGAAGACGAGCAATTCTCGCCAAACAAACTTCGAGCTCAACTTGAAAGACTGTACATGGGAGCGGTAAGTCTTTGTGGCCCTTAGTGTAACGCATATCTGATGCTTATAGATCCTTGGTTTCATCATATCCAGGCAGCATATCTCGCGACTCCAATCCTGGCGTGAGCCAAGACGAACAGCAGCATTTTGCATTGTAAGCAATACACCCTGTGGCAGGAACTTTGCTAACAACCAAGACATATTTTACTGTATGGTATCTCAATTTCCTCATGCCAACGCTTCTGGCAACACTCCTTGCAGCCCTTCTCTCGCCCAAAATTCGAACTACCTTGTTTCCACCCTGTCCGCCATCATTAGTCCACTACCAAGGCGGCCATTTGATAAAACCACCTGCAGGAATGCTAGGCACCACCGACACAGCGACAGGAGCACCAGAGAATCTAAAAGGAGAAACACTCGAACGAGAAGCCAGCAACTTTGCAACAGGTCTTGTAGCCCTTTCTGTCAATATCTTTGTTGATAAAGATCCTCAGCATGATGAATCTCAAAGAGGGGGCGGAAGGACCGAGAATCTAAAGGATCCCAGATCAATGGCTACCAGGATTACCACAGCAAAGGATAAAGCTGCTGGAGTCGAGAATCCTTCGTGGGATAAGACCAGATCACCTATGCAGGAACTCATGTGGAGTCAGATGAGACCTTTGATGCATTGGATTTGTCGATTTTGTGATATTTGGGAACGCAGTGCCAAGTGAGTCAATTTTTAACTTGACGAAAGACGTATTGCTAATACGGGACTTATAGCCTGATCGATCCCTCAGCTCCCTTTCCTAGACATGTTGCGCGACGACGAATCATCAGGACCATTCTTCCGATTCTGATATTAGCCATATTTATGTCGCCCTACATGTTCTATAGGATCACTACTCTCTGCTTTGGTATCGCATTCTTTGGTAGTATCTCCTTGAGAACATCATACAAGGGATTCAGATCCTTGATACACAAGTAAGATTCTCCACTGCTCGAAACAGAATATTGCTCATACTCTTAGAATTGTGTTCCAAAGAATACCAACAGACTCCCAAATAACAATAGCCCTTCTTCGACAAGGCGAACGTAATAAGACACCACTCTCACCGCCACCTGTCCCCAAAGGCCCACCATCAGGCAAGCCACACTCGATAGACGACACTGTAATAGGCGCTGCTGGAAACGACAGTCCACTCAGTGTATCCCAGCATGAGATTCTAGCAGCGGCGGAACAAGACGTCGGGACTACCAAGAATACAGGCGGTGATGACCATGAATCCTGCAAGTCTGGAAGCGGCGGCAAGAAACGCAGCAAACTTCTTAGTGTCATCAGGCCAGTTGCTCAAGCCGCTGCCAAGACACTTATAGGCGTCGACAAAGTGCGTGCCAAAACGGGATCCGAATCAGCAAAGAATCGTCTCGGAGCTGCATCGCCAAGAGAAGAACCTCCCATTGCAGGGCCAGTCGAGTTTACATGTCGATGGCGGGGCGAGAGAGGATTCGTATATCTTACTACTGATACTGTAGGACCGGCTCTGTGCTATTCCAAAAAGTCTTCTGTGGGTGATTTGGACAGTTCAGAGTATCAGGAGGTGCAACCGGAGTGGGCTATACCGGTTGCGGATATTGTGACGCTGAACAAGTATTCTGGTTACGGAACAAAGGCAAAGCTACTTGCTGGATGGGCTTTGGAGGATGATATTGTTGATGGAGTGGAAATTGTTGACAGCAAGGGAAAGGCGGTTCTTGTTACGGCTATGGTTAGGAGGGATGAGTTGTTCAATAGGCTCTGTGCTATCGGGAATCAGAAGTGGGAGATATGGTAGAGTATGTACTTGATTAACATCATGGAATGAACTCCTAACACGTAAAACATCGTGACCAGGACAGCTCTCCGTAACTCTAGGAGCTCTACTTGGGTTATTGTTGCAGGAGATTTCTACTAGCCTTTGATAGCATGGGTCTTCCGGCCTCTATCACACTGCCATTCCCGATATTCACTACAGCTTCTATATGAATCACTCTTCATGATGCAAAAATACAAAGCTTTCTGTCAGCCAATTCATCCGGTATGGTGTAGTGGCTAACATTTCGCGCTCTCATAACCTGAGAGATCAGTACCGCGGAGCCCAGGGTTCGATTCCCTGTACCGGAGTTGCTTTTTGCCTGAGTACCGTCTGAATGGTCTGATGGATGGAGCTGTGAAACTTGTCATGGCTCCCTCGTAAGATTTCTTTTGGAAGTCTTGAGACCCTCTGTCTTATTTAGATTAAATGGCTGTCTACGCCTCAATCAACGTCGAAGAGGCCATTGGTGAATTGCCCTTCAAAATGCGTGTGGCTGGCTGTCTATGAACTCAGTGGCGACGCACCATCAATCCGACAGCCAACCACACACAGATACGAGGCCAAGGCGCTATCAGATCAAGACGGCTTGTCCAATTCTGTTCCTGTCATTGATGCGAGTTTAATTCAGCCCGAGTCCCGGATTTAAATGGAAAAGTTAGATATGCAAGCGGTCGGAATAACGTTTTGGACTTGATGGCCATTCATTGTCTTGTCAACCACCACTTGGTCTAATCGGGCGCACAAGTTTTTGAACCGTTTCGGATGCTTCCGTCTGGTAGCGGGAAGTATTTTTAGATGTGAACGGAGACAGAGTAACCCTTACGAATATTCGCCAAGACTCGGCGAGAGCGATGAAGAGAAAAAAAAAAGATGGAAAAAGAATGATGGCAGGTCAAGACTGGAGAGAGAATACGCCGTGTTGGAGTAACGTGTGATTGTTTGGTGGGATGCGAGGAGTCCGGGTATTCGGAAGACACAAGGCAGCCAGACCCTTGTTATCTTTTCCGTTAGATCGTGAGGCTGAGGGTTAGCTTGGAAGTATCCAGAAGTGATCACTGCATTTCCCCTCTCGAGATGTCGGTTTGTTGTCTTGCCGTGTAGAATGGACAATAGGTATTTGCTCGGATAACAGAAACGAGGGTCGCATGCATGGATACCTCCATACTATGTACTATGTAGTAGGGATTATACAGCATGTCGTAGAATCTCGAAGAGGAAGGTATTCTGAATAAGGGATTGAGCAGCTTAGATCAGCATCCATCAAGCGGGGAAGATGTTGATAGCGGTCAGTGAGACATGGACATGTTCGCAAACTAGACGACGTTGGAGTTGGATCTGTGGGTAATAGATACGATGGATGCATGTTGAGCGGGGTACAGGTAGACGAGACCTCATGACGGATCAGCTGGGCCTTGGCGAGGGTACAGGTACACTTTAGAATAAAGGTTGATTGATTGTCTGATTGTCTGACCGTCCTGCCCGTTCGGTGGCGTCAATTGATAGAGAAATAAAGATCATCAAGATCATCTTTTCAGTGAAACAATTGATGTGCAGATTATATGGAGAGTCAGATTTCGATTGTCAAAAATGCTCCACTGTATCGTTATCCAGATCTGTCAGAAAAAAGAAGGGTGCAAAAGACACAGAACATCGGCTAAAGCGGATACAACAGAGTCTATCTGCCCTATCCGTATAGAGTGCTGCATACAGAGTACAGCCTTCTGCTTTTCTCGTATGTTGGCGTCGTTCGTATGCTGATGGCTGACCGTTTTAGCGCAGGTGATTACCATTCCGGTCAAGCCGATTTCCCTACACCAACAGATTTACGGGGGAGAGATAAACCGACAATCCCCCTGTAATTTATCTCGTGATGATCCTGACGTCAGCAATAGGAACTTCTTTTCCGATTGTCTCTGTTACTCATCTGCACCCTCTGCAGCTGCAGCAACGTTAGCTACCTACTCTCTATCTAGACTGCATGCTAAGCTAAGGCAGAAAAGTCCCTTTGCGCATACAACCCCACTCAATCTAGACCCTTGTATGTATAGTGGTCGGTCGGGATTTTGACTTGTTGGTTGCTAAGAGCCTAAGACGCCAATAGTTTCCAACCACTAGACAAAAAATAAAGTTTGGATATCTATGCCGTGCCGAACCCGTCTGATCACACAACAACACCACAAAAACAATGATTCACCTGCTCTGCCCAAAAAAGACCCTTGGGACCCTACGACCGTGGGTACCTAGCGAAGATCTGTGCCCGTGACGGAGAATATGGGGTGGTTAGCTGATGGATCGACCTAGACTCTTTCTGGTTTAAGTGGTTTGCAGACGACAGGGGCTGTTGCTTAGTCGACCCAGAATACGAGACCAGACTCTCCCTCTAACAATCAGACCATCGATTATAGACCGAGGCTGTGACAAGGGGAGAAGGCTGGTAATGGCAATAGCCCCAACTAGGCTTGAACCAGCCTCCTCCACTTGTTGGTACAAGTCTCACTATTAAACGTGCATGAGGAACCCTTCTTTTTCTTTTTGTCTCTATCCATCAGTCACTCAATATATATATATATCCTCTGTCCCTCTCCTCTCTGCTGTACTTTGTTACACAGCATCTCATCTCATCTCACACATCTCACATCAACCATGTTCTCCAAAGCCCTCACTGCCCTTGCCCTTGTGGCACCTCTTGTCTCAGCACAGACCTTTACCAGCTGCAATCCTCTCACAACCAGTAAGTCTCGCATTCAGTAGTCTTTGACAATCACTAACACCATTCAGCATGTCCTCCTGATCCTGCTTTCGGCAAAGATACTGTCCACTGTGACTTCACCAAGGGAGCTTGCCCAGATTTCAAGGAAGACGCCGGTACATCAATTACTCACAACGCCAACGGTGCCGTCTTTACCATTGGTGGACCCAACCAAGCCCCTACAATTGCCACGGGCAAGTACATCATGTTTGGCCGTGTCGATATCGAAGTCCAAGCCTCTACCGGTGTTGGTATCGTTACCAGCGCTGTTTTGCAGTCTGACTGTCTCGACGAGGTATGTCTACTATTGTATTTCAATGAAACTCTACTAACAACATACAGATTGATTGGGAATGGCTAGGAGGTGACAATGCTCAGGTCCAGTCCAACTACTTTAGCAAGGGTGATGTGAGCACATACGACCGAGGAGCTTTCCACCCTGTCGCAAACCCCGTCGGTCAATTCCACGTCTACTCCATCGAGTGGACACCTGCACTCATTAACTGGATCATCGACGACGTTGTGGTCCGCACACTCACATACGAGGATGCCAAGGGTGGATCTGCTTTCCCCCAAACACCCATGCAGATCAAGCTTGGTACTTGGTGTGCTGGATCTCCCGATGCTGCTGAAGGCAGTAAGTTTATTCAATCTGATATCACAAAGACTAAAGCTAACAATATTCTCAGCTATTCAATGGGCTGGTGGCCTGACTGACTTCAGCCAAGCTCCTTTCAAGGCTTACTACAAGAGCATTTCCATCGTCGATTACGCCGGTGGTGATGCTCCCACAACAAAGTCTGTTAGAGAGTACATCTATGGCGACCACTCTGGTAGCCATGGAAGCATCCGAACTGCTTAAGATGACAATTTAATGATTTAAGAATGAATACCTAATTAGATGGATTAATGAAGAGGAGGAATGAATACCAAGGATAATGAGCGTTAAATAGTATATAGATGAATAAAGAAGTAAAATCAACATACACAAATTGTCCTACATATAGGGTTATTCCCATCTCTTTCTTGATCCACCTATCTTATACAATCTATAACTATCTGAACATCAACAAAGTAGATCCAATATGAAAAACAACAGTGATATTCCCTAGTCTCATCACGCAAAAAGTGAGGTTCTGCCCGGGCTCGAACCGGGGACCTTCTCGGTGTTAACGAGATGCCATAACCGACTAGACCACAGAACCGAGCTTCTGATTGGATGAAATCTGCCATCCGTATCTCGTCTCTCATCGGTTTGCCATCGGATAGCTACGTCTGTAGATGCTCAGTGAAGGTAGCAATCGTTTTGTAAATATCAATTTGTAATCTTGAGATGTACGTGAAGCCTGTGACCTTTTGTCCGGCAGGAAGGGCTTTGATGCAGCTGTTTTGGTTTGTCAGGTCATCTAAATCAGAGAAGGGAAGGAAGTCGATTCATATTCAAGTAGGCAGGCACTGACGTCGACTGGCAGAATTTTAGGCTGCTACTAGCAACTGACTGTTTTCAAACATTGTTCTTTTTCTCCTTTGCATCAATCTTGTTTGCACTTGCTCTCTCTGCATAGCCATCAAGGATCGTCCGCGTTTGCACCTTATTGTCGTCTTTAAATCAAAGAAACCCGCTAGATCTGTGTTTGCGTGCACAGTAGCAAACACCATAATCAATATCGACATCTCAGCCAAGTTTCAGCGTCGCCAGTTTACGAGCATCCAATTTCTCGCCAAAAGACCATCGTTATATGTCAGTATCACACCAGGTACTGTGGTAGACCCGTTGCTAATTTCAATGATAGTAGCACTGCAGGGATTAACGCACTCAAAATGTCCTCCCCGTCTCGTATCAACAATTCCGATTTGGAATCAGTTTCGTCCATCGACAGCTTCGATCCGCCCCCTACTTTCGAGACGAAGAGAATCACCAGAAAGGATGCTCTTCAACAAGTCGAAGATCTCGTTTACGAAATCGGCAACTTGGACTTTGACCAAGAGTCCCTAAAGCACAAAGTCGCCCAAGTCTTGACCGAGCCAGTCCTTCGTGTTCTGCCCCCTGAAATGAAAACTCGCATTCTGGAATGGGCTTATCAATATGATCCTCTTATGTTCCGGCAAATCATCCAATTCGTGAACGATGACATCGGAGAGTGGGGATACACTGTCGAGATCCCCAACAGACGAAAGGACATGCCATGGCACGGCATCGGAGCCGACATCCTTCGGTTCTTTGTGGCTGATCTCAAGCCCCTTCGCAAGGGACTCCCAGAAGTAGAGCGTCGAACTGTCGTCAACAATGTACGACACGGACTTTCGCTCTTTGCTGATTTCCATGATGAAAAGGTTGGCGCTGCTGAAAGGGAGGCGCAGACAGCCATTGCTGCACTTGCTCTCCAGGAAGAGGCAATCTCCGACTAGAAGAAGGAGATCATGACTGCTTTCCAAAAGGTTCAGGTCAAGGTGGAGGAGGGACCCGAGATGTTTCCCTACATCGAGAGGGAATGGCATCGGAGCCTAAGCCAGACGGGGATGATCCCTGAAGGCCTTGCCCGTTTTGCCGAGTGCCAGTGCAGCCCGGACGAGATGTATCGCCTGGCACAGCTGTCGGAGGTTCTTCAGATGAGTTGAACTGGAGATGATGGATCTTAAGGGAGGTTGAAAGTTTTCGGTTTTTTTTTTTGGTTTTTTTTTCTTTTCAGATGTTGGGTCACTGTGACCGGCGAAGGAGATGGTGCATGGACAGGTCGCCGGCATGGCAATCTTCAAAATACATGGGTACGCGCTGAACCATCAAACTTGGAGAAACTCGCTCGAGATCGAGCACACTTATCAGGATCCAGCCGATCCGATTTTTCTTTCGAATGGCGGCTAGTATGGAGCAAGCTCACGTAACTACCAAGTTTGCAATGGATCACATTGGACCAGACCTCAAAACAAGCTCGTCTGGAGATAAATAATAAGAGTGAATACGTGATACATTTGTAGCAATCACTGCAGACGCCTGTGATATGATATACTGAACCTTTTGATTCCCATTATTGAACTTGGAGCCGATCATGCTAGGTGTTGCATAAATATTAGATCACTCTTAGTATATGAATGGCCTAAGAGTGGACTAATGATTTCGCCTGTACTGCTTTAAGTCCCTATTTTCTTTAGCAACCTGCCTGCATGCGTAGAAGATTCCAGTTTAGACTTAGTATCTCCCAGGCAGCCAGGCTGTCATAATATTCCCATCCTTTTCTGTCACTGCTCTGGCACTGGCACCACAGGTCGGTTGAAGAAAACTCAGCACTGATTCAGAGACTGATAATAATAAAAAACCCAGCTTTAGTGTGTATACCCTAAGAGATCATCGACGACTCTACTCGGGGTTGCTGGAATGCCATGGCGGAAATAATCGTGCTGAAGAGACTGCTTGAGATGCAAACACTGCAACACCATACCAAGTGGGGCGGTGTTGTCCTGAAACTCGACGCCATGAAAGTTATTCACGAAGGGACCGGAATGCCTACCAGCATGTCAGCACCCGATCTTGCTCTCATCATTGCCGCTATTGTATTCCGCAGGATCAAACCCCAGAAATTAAAGTCGCTCAGGATCAAGAATGGTTTTGTTGAATTCTTCGGCCATCTCAACGGAATGCAGTGGCTGCCTGTCGCTATCCGAGTCAACAAACTGGTAGGAAACCAGGTGTTCGCCATTGAATTGGACCAGGAAGCAACTGAGCCTAAGGTCCGTTATGAGAATATAAATGGTAAGAAGGCCACAGTTATGTTGGGTTGTGTACTTTCCAAGATGGAGACAAATTAACGTGTGTTTAGGCAGGATGGTTCCGATTGTCACGACCAAGCAACCACAAACAAACATTTACGAGGCTAAGATGCAAGTAGTTACTCGCCGAATGATCAGACGAGACATCTATAAAAGTAATAAAACCAACTCGAACATCAATAATCAACCACGACAGTCAACTGAGAAGGATAAATCTTACTCAACAGGACAGCCTCGGGAGTCTATCGAGACGGATGAAAATGACTTTCCTTCATCTGACCAGTCTGAGGCGATGGAAATTTGTGATGCTTCTTCCTCATCAGGGCAATCTCAACATTCGACTGATAGGGAAGAATCTGAATATGTTATGTCAGGCCAGTCTCTTGATACAGCTGTGTCGGCTGAGTCTGATTCTGCCTTTAAGGGGCCCATTGGAAAGACCGAAACTGACGATGTCCCATTGGAATCAATTTCGCCCGTCATTGTGGAGGACAGTCCAGAGACCGAGCCCCGACAGCACCAGAACCTCGAACCTCACACACCTGATTCAAAGACGCTCCGCGAACATGCTCGTCAGATGAAGGCTTTAGGCAAGCGCCTACCTAGTCCCGATCAGAGATTTGTCAACAGGTTGCGACGGGATATACGACAGTTTGCCAACATGGCAGACCAGAAGGAAGAAGAAATGGTACTCGAGCGTGAATCAATGCGCTCTAGAAATCCACCTTCAAGTGAGCATGCCCCCCAAACAAGCAGCATCGACCTTTTCGGCCGCTACAAGATGCTCTGGAAGGGCGCACTCCGAGTGAATGGCTCAATCCCAGAAAGCCTTCGAGAGCTAGTTCGTTACGACTGCGACACGAACCAGATTTTCTATTTTGAGGAAACAGAGGCAGATTTCTTGGCGGCAAATGCCATGAGAAACGAGAACGGACAGTGAGACAGAAGGGTGCGTCAATCTCAGTAACGGGGACAGGTATGATGAAGAAACCCCTAAGTCTTAGGCTATAAAAATAAGTAGTCTAAGAAGTATAGTCGAAGTAACCTAAGCTGCCCTAATAATTTTGTCTCTTTTGCTCCCAGCGGTCAATTTTTCTGGTACCCTGAGGCAAGGTACGATCTATCAGCTCTCATTTCGAGACTTTCGGATATGCGCAACAGAAAACCTCTCAGTCAAGGCTGGCTGAATCAGCACGTTTTGGCAATACAGCACATATGAAACGAACTCGTTACTTTAGTTTAGGCTATCTGGGTCATGCTTTTCTACCACCAGAAAGCTCAAAGGCTAGCTATTTTGCTGCCCACCAGGTTGCTCATGGGTCCATTCTCCATATAGCAACGGAATCTTGCGCCAGAAAGTCGACGAGCGTTCTAGAAGGGGGTATGGACATGATAGTTTGTGCGAATAAAAGATGCATTGAGATCCAAATATTCACTGTCGTGAACGAACAAGTGGTGGGGGTCTACTGGGTAGCAGAAAAGTTGACCCCCTAAGTCTTAGGATACAAAAATAAATAGCCTAAAAGCTATAGTTTTAGTAGCATAAGATGGCCTACTAATTTCGTCTCTTATGTTCTCAACGGCCGATTTTTCTGATACCCTGAGGGGGGTGTTTTCTTGACTGTGACCTTTTCCGATGTAGTAGCTGATTGCATTTTCTGATGGTCAAACAATGACAGTCTGCATTTATGCCGCCTCTGCAGCAGCTCTTCTCTCAGCAATGAGCCGATGAGACCAAGGCTGACCGAAAGGAATTTTGGACCGATCAATGTCGTCGTCGTCGTTCCCCTCAAACATGGAACTCGCTTCCTCCTCCAACCTTGCACGTCGCCACAGGTAATCTCTTTTCCTCCAGACAAGATACATGAGACCCAGAACCAGCAGTCCACCTAGACCAAAACCGAGCCACAGGACCCAGCGGTATTTACCTGCGATTGCACCCATACCCGTTGCCATAGCTCCGCTACCCTTTGAGTGGCTGCCCTTTGACTTGTTGGTGTATTTCGAGATGGCTTTTTGTCCATACTTGGAAACCGCTTTGCCTCCATGCTTCTTGATCTTGTCCAAGAGATCGCGCGATTCCCTTATGCGAGGTTGGGTTGATGGATGGCCAAAGACGTGATTGCGGTTTAGCGATTCGTAGAGGAGGAAACCGGGTATGTCGGAGAGGGGACAATGGGGAGGTAGGGTGATGTTGGAGGGGGGACAAGGTTCGACTTGAGGGACGACGGGAATATACATCTTGGCGGTTTTGATGTATGGATTTGAAGTTTTGATTTGGAGTCTTGGTTTCGAGTTCTGATTGTATGGTGATGGCAGTCTGACCACACTTGGTAGAACTGAGTGATGGAAGAGGGAAATGGGAATGGTTCGACGGAAAGACATCTCTTCCATGATATTCCGATCATGAAAAACTTTGTTCTTTTTATGCGGCTTTATAGTGATTTGACTTTAGAGAAGGGTCATGCTTGAGGGGTATCGAAAAGGTTGATAGGACAAGGGGCTGAAGGAAGCGCCATCAACCCAAGTTTTCCGGTCACACGAAACATCGAGTACCATCAAGGTATCATAAAATTGACCGCTAGAAACATAGGACATTAGTAGATCAGTTAAAGCTACATAGATCATACCTCTTCAACTACTTGTTTTGTGCGCTAAAAGTTAGGTCAAGTTTCCGGCCAAACGGAACATTGAGTAGAACGCATCGTGGATGGTTGATAGAGTTGGAGAATCTCATCTACTTATAGTTTGGTTGGTTCAAAGAAGCGTGCGAAGAAGCCATCGGTGTATTTGTGATCTATCTCAAATAAATGCCGCTCGCAAGGTTCAACTCAACACGACGATAGGAACACATATCATGTACTCAACAATTCTTCAGCTCATTTCCAAAGCAACCAGTAATCGGAAAAATAATCAGGACACGTCGTATATTGTCCAAGTCAGCAAACCCAAATTTATGCCATTTACAGCTTTGCCCCTTGCCCTCTTCTCTTCTCTCGCTCCGTATCTCTCAGGAGTCGACGAAGAATCTTGCCACTGGGGCTTTTGGGTATGACATCCAGAAACTCTACACCTCCTTTGAGTTGCTTGTACGCTGCTTTGTGATCCGCAACATGCTTTTCAATATCACGTGCCACCTCTTCATCCGGCAAAGACTCGGCGGACGAACTCTTTACGACAAATGCTTTCGGGACTTCTCCGGCGCGCTCATCGGGGACTTGGATAACGGCACAGTCAAAGACGTGAGGGTGTGCCAAAATGTGAGCCTCTAGTTCGGCTGGTGCGACCTGGTGGCCCTGTAGATTGTTAGTCAAGCCCACTTTTGACCGGCAGTTCACATACCTTGACCTTGATAAGCTCTTTGATCCTGTCGACAATGACAACATGTTCGTTGCCAGAAGGGGCCAAGGTAAATATGGCCTCATCTCCTGTTCGAATCCATCTGCCATCGTGGTGATAGACAAAGGTCTCAGACGTTGCTTTCTCATTATTCAAGTAGCCCAACACAATCGATGGTGCTTGAAGCAGTAGCTCTCCAGGCTGGTCGCGTTCGGTTATCTCCCTGCCCTCGGTGTCGATTATTTTGGCTTTTGCACTGGGTAAAAGGCATCCAGAGCCTCTCGTGAAGACATCATCTTCACTTGACGACGTGGCAACTGTCGCAGTTTCGGTCATACCTGCTAGTGTCAGCATTGATCAACTTGTAGCGATAATGAGCCTCACCATAAGCCTGAGCAATGGTCCAATCTGGGTACAAAGTACTCATATCTCGAATAGTCTCCTCACCCAATGGGGCAGCTCCGCAGTAGACAAACTTGACACTACTCAGATCATATTTGGCGCAGATATCCTTGAAACGAAGAATTTGGATAATAATAGGAGGTACCTGTGAGAGTTAGCTGGGATATTTTATAGTGTGTCGGTTTCACTGACCACCAACAACTGTCGGATCTTAAAGTCTTGAACAGACTGGAGAAAATCCTTCAGTTCAAACCGAGGGAGAATTATAACTTGGTCACCTCGCCAAGGGCTTGTGTGAGCGGCGATTATTAGGCCATATATGTGAGATAGTGGCAGATATCCCGTTACAGCTTGAGTCGTAACGCCGCGCTTTGCTCGGGCAACGGAGTCATATGTGGTATGTTGCAAAACATTCGAGATTACATTGTAATGGGAGATCATGACCGCTTTCTGTGCAAATATTAGCCAGACCGCACGACTCAAACATTATTTAACAACTTACCGGCAAACCCGATGTTCCACTGGAAAAGCACAAAAAGGCCGTCTGGCGAGCACCCTGGCCTTGAACCCATTGCAGTTCGTCTAGTCGATCAAGTTCAGAACCCTCTCTGACCAAGTCCTCAATAGAGGCATGAGTAAACTTGGAGACGGGTTCGGCACGAGGAATTTCAAAAAGAAAAATGTTTTCTTCAGGTATTCCAACGTTTTTTGATGCTTCGAGGGCTGTCTCGAGCAGCGGCGTACAGGTAAACAGAGCTTTTGCACCTGATGCCTTGAGCTGATGCGTCAGTTCGTCGACAGAGTAGGCAGCATTGGCGGGAGTCACGATGCCTGAAAGGCGATGGACACCGTAAATCGGGGTGATGTAATCAATCTACATATAGGAAATCAGTCGATGGTTCTAAAGTTAGATGTCGAGGTAAGTACCGTATTGAGAGAGAAGACGGCGAGTACTTTATCCCAAGGCGTCCCCTCATTTGGCTGCCATTGCAATCGTTTGGCCAACGCTCTGGCTACAAATTCAGACCGCTCAAAGACCTGAGGCGCAGAGTACGAACGCTTTGTGATACCGCAGGTAAAGGGATGTCTACTTTTGGCGATAGGACAACGACCGTATTTCTCGTTCTTCATGAATTCGGCTATAGGGATGGAGTCGGGAGGGTCTATTTGTGTCAGCAAGCAGGTTGGGGTGAGATTGGAAGTTCTGACCTATTGGGAGTTTAGGAACCCAGTCCGGAGAAGTGAAAACCATCTTGACAAGTTTAATAGTGTATGTTTTGATAAAATCGCGAGTTTATGGTGTGGTGAGCTGTAGGAAAGAGATGTTTGTGATTTATACTTGATCCGACGCGGTAATATAAACGGAGAGTCGGGAGGGAATGACACTAGTACTAAAAGGGTACCTCGGCGTCTTCACCGTATTCCGTAAATAGACCAATCAAGTTGAAGGAATCACAGACTCAGTATAATCTTTTCGGCAGTTGTCGATTTACAAGAATCAAACAGTCGAATAGAATGGATACCCCGTACCCGAACCGGTGGTTGTATAGATCTCCCCACGCTAAGAGCCGATAGATTGATTAGTAGCCTTGTTAGTTTATGCACGAGATTGGATCTCCCCCGGACTTCCGGCAGATAGTTCGATATACGACCTGTCACAAGTACCTTTTGTATGGAGTCCCTGCAGAATAGTACTTGCTGACGCCAGCCAGATTCATCTGACGCCAGCCAATCGCCTATTCCAGGAACACCACTGCAGATCATATATTCTGTGTATACAAAAGTTGGCAACTGAATAAAGAGGCGACAAGTATAAAAAGGTCGATTATCTCTTTTACCAAGTTCAAGAAAATCCCCTATCTAGTTATCTTAACCATATTCGATCTCCCATAAACGTCACAATGGTCAAACACGCTTCCAAAGCCACCGTTCATCAACTCGCCAAAGAGTACTCCTCAATCATAAAAGGAAAAACAATTCTCACAACAGGAGTAAGTCCTGGTGGTCTTGGTGCATTATTCGTCGAAGCCATTGCGGTTGCTGAGCCCGAGCTGGCTATCCTTGCTGGTCGTAACATCAACAAGCTCCAACAAACAGCAGATCACCTTGCATCAAAACATCCCAATCTCAAGACAAAGCTCTTGACTCTCGACCTCAGCTCTCTTGCTTCTATTCGTTCCGCAGCACAGCAAGTCAACGGATGGTCTGATGTCCACAAAATTGATGTCCTGGTCAACAACGCAGGCATCATGGCGACCGACTTTAAGCTTACCGAGGATGGATTCGAAAATCAGTTTGCTTCTAACCACTTGGGCCATTTTCTGTTTACGAATCTCATCATAGACAAGATCCTAGCTGCAGAAGCTCCCCGTATTGTCAGTGTTTCTAGCAACGGCCATCGACTGGGCCCTATCCGATGGGGTGACGCGAACTTCAGTGTAAGCTTCACTATACACAAACTTGGCTCGGTACTGACCATTGGCAGAATGGAGATTTATACAACAGATGGAACGCATACGGACAGTCCAAGACTGCCAACATGCTATTCGCCATCTCTCTGGCTGAGAAGCTCGGCAGTCGTGGATTGCAAGCATACAGTTTGCATCCCGGTGCTATCCTTGAAACCTCCTTGGGCGACCATCTGGCCAATCTGGACAGTCTTGGTGAGTCACCATGAATTCTTTGTTGTAAAACTGCTTACAAATTTAGTCGAGGCTGATCGTGCAATCGGCGATCCATGGGGTTGGGTCGATTGGTCAACTGTCCCTGTGACTGCCGAAGTTGGGGCTGCCACGCATGTCTTTGCTGCCTTTGATCCTGATTTGAAAGGTTAGTACTTCAAATCGAGGCACTTATTGCGAATATTAACTTGGTTTCTTAGATCATAACGGTGCTTACCTGTTGGATTGCCGTTTGGCGGACCCTTTTACAGACACTGTTAGGCCATGGGCTACGAGTTCGACCGAGGCAGAGCTCTTATGGAGACTGAGTGAGAAGATGGTTGGACAGAAGTTTCCATTGAAGCTTCAATGAGGCCTTGTGGCTGGTTTCATATGTGTATCTTGGAACGAAACTTTGTATGATAGGGGGAATCATCAATATTGACTTGAGCGTCACCGTTGAGAACGGGTGCCGATTGACGGCAGCAAAGGAGCCAAGTCAGAATGTGAAAGGATCCTGAGACGCATGATTGACGAGTGTGATCGTCTTCGACACGGTTCAAGTGTGGTGGGAGGATAAGTAGTAGTTATGCGGATTGGAGGTTTGATTCCAATCTTCGCGGCACGTGGGTCGAGGAATCGCCATTTGCAGTGCAAGATAAACTAATGATCAATGGGTTCGATAACCATTTTTCAGTATCTGTGGTGCTTGGACGAAGTGACTACCGGCGCACTTTGAAGACCGATGGCTAACAGAAGACAGACAAGTGAGAACTCGTGTTCGCGGTAAATTAATAAATCATTCATAAGAATAATAAGATCATGTTCTGAAATATATACATTATGCCGAATCAAGGTCGGCGTCAGAAATTGTTATACAAATAAGGCATTAAGGTCACATCACATATTGTTTGGAACAGCTTCGTTCCCTCTCATATCCTCGCTCTCATGGTCTTCCTCGACTTGGTCGATGATGTTGTGGTACTTGGTCTCTTGTTCTTTGCTTTCTTCTCTCCCTTACTCTTCGCCGTAGTGGTTGTTTTGGCGGCGACTCTCTGGACCTTGACCTTGTTAGACTTTGTTGATGTCTTAGGTTTGGCAGTCGACGTAGTCTTCGTCTTTGATGTTGGCTTGGATTTCTTTGTCGCGATTGCCTTCAACAGTGTTGTTGATTTGGAGGCAGGCTTCTGACCTTGGACCTTGGCCGGCGCAACTTTCGCCGTCGTTTTGGTTGTCGAGCTGGTCTTGGATACCCTGGCAAGCTTGTAGACGTTGAGCCGTTTGGTCGCACCACACTTCTGCTTCTTATCGCCTTTGCATGTCATGCCACATTGCGATGCAGGCGCCTCAACACTGCCATTGGATGGTCCCTTCTTGCTGCAGTAGCAATCCTGACCATTTTGGACTCCAAGATAAGGATAACCTTTACTTGAACAGAATGCTGCACAAATCTCGACAGTCATTTTCTTCTTGTCGGTTGTCTTGGCATCACCAAGAGCTCGAGCTTCAACGCCTTCTGTATAGCAGCCGAGATACTTGGGAGGACTGTTCACTCCCTCTGTGCTGACAGTTGGAGTGTACATGGTGTTATTCCAAATGGATATCCGATTACCGGCGCCGCATTTCTGGGTAGCATCACCTGTACAGGGCATCTTACAGTCACCATCAGGCGCAACAGTTGCCTGGGTTTTTGGCGCATACCCGCAATAGCATTCCCGCCCATACTCCATGCCAAACAGCGGGTAGTTGAGCTTGTTGCAGAATGCAAAGCATGTATCGATCGAAACGGACGATCCTGTGAATGAAGCACTTGGCAGTGTGCGTCCGCCTGCTCCTCCGTCTGTGTAACAGCCAGTCCAGAGGGCAGCGCCATTAACTGCTGTGATCGGTCCTGTAGGCTTTTCAGCCGGCTTGATCTTCCAGACGCTCAGTCTGTTGCCTGCACCACAGTAACTAAAAATGTTTCCTTTGCACTGCATCGAGCATTGGGAGATATCGTTCAGGTCGTATCCGCCATTGCCGATGTCATTGCCACAGTAGCATTCTTGCGAATACTCGGTGCCAGCATACGCCCAGCCACCCGCTTGACAGAACGCGACACACTTCTCGTTGGTCATTCCTACAGAGTCTGCAGTTCGATCGGATGAGAGCGCCCTTCCAGAGCTGCCTTCAGCCCAGCAGCCTTGGTAAGTGGCCATGCCCTTCGCAATCTGGGTCTGGCCGACAACAAGCTCAACGGGCGGCGTGTAAGAAGTATCCTTCCAGATGGTGAGAAGACCAGGTCCTCCGCAATATTGTGTCATATTGCCCGCGCATATCATCTTTCTAGTAGATGAGCATGTTGAGGCTTTCATGTATGATGCGCCAGAGGTGAGTTCACCAGCGCAATAGCACTCTTTACCCCACTCCATACCAGCGAGGGGATATCCTTGAGCTTTGCATGATGCTGTACAATACTCAATAGACATTTGGCCCGAGTTTGTGGCATATTTGTTCAGTGTTCGGCTAGTGCCTTCGGCAGCACAACCGACATAAGACCATGAACCAACCATGTCACCTGGAGAGGGATCAAACATTGACCCAAGACCTGCGTCTCCGAGATCGTTGATAGCGGGTTTCGAGTCGCATACCGCCGGTGACGCTCTGCCTGGGCCACTGAAGGGCTTGATACAGCCTGGAAGGGCATCAAGCATGCCTCGAACGTTCTCGTCAACAAGGGGTGCCATCTCGGGACAGTTGTCGTCAAAGTAGGGTGTTTGCGAAGCAGCGAGCACAGGACATTTAGATATCTGGCCGTTGATACTGTCGTTGTTGAGGCACTTCTTGACAGCAGCTGCGAGCACAGCCTCATTCCAGCCATTGAGAAAGTCGCCGTGAAACGCATACCCAGTTGTATCGCCGTTTGCAAAGACAAATCTCCCGCCTTTGCTCTTGTCGATATTATTAACGCCATAGATGACCTCGAAAAAAAGGTGTGGGAGCTGTCGCGGGTGGCTCGGAGGACAGATTCCATTGTCTATCTGTGACAAGTAGGCGACATGACTCTGGTTACGTTGGTACTCTTGGCCGTTCCAGCACGACTGGAAGTGAATCTGGGCTCTCATGCCATTGTCGCAGTCCGTTTTCCACATGTAGTTGCGCTCTTTTGAAGGCCCAGAGCTATCGAGGCACGCAAAGCTAACTCTGTCTGCGATTGGACGACCTTTAAATCTGGCGTTGCTGTATGTCTTGTTCTTGGAGTCGTAAGATCGGACAAAGTTGTCTCCAGACAGCATCTTGAAGCCTGGAGGGAATGGCTCGATGTTGGACCTATTCTCGCCGCGGCCGAGATAGTAAATGACAGTGCCGCCATTCGGCACCATCTGGAAGCTACCATTGGCATGCTGGTAGAACAGCTGTGGTGTCCAGTAGGCCGATTTATCTTCTTGCACCTCACAAGAAGTACATCTCGAGGCTTGTAGGCTTTCGAATGTAGAGTCGATGCCGATATTGCTGGCACCAGAGAGTTTGTGAACATGTGCTGAGAATGTCCCAGGGGCAATGATTGGGTCAACTCTTCCAGTTTGGATAATGCTGCACGACATTCTCCAGAATGCCTCAGCCCAGGCGACAAGGACCACAAGGCCAAGGAGTTTTTCTGTGTTGGCCATCTTGATATGTAAGTGGCAAGGAAACAAGGAGTAGCGTTTGACAAGTCCTTGTCCATCAGCCGTTGGAAAATAAAGCTCCAACGGTAAGAAAAGATATGTTTTCAGCCAGCCGGGATACAGTCTTCTCAAATAGAGTCTGATAAGCGATGGCCCTGTGTTTGTTTGACGAGCAAAAAGCAATCAGGTCAACCATTGTGGATGCCAACAAGCTTCGATCCAGATAAACATCTGGACCACATGGTACTCTATACCGCGTATGGTGTAGTTGTGTCGTGGGCTTAGCTTCGGGGCCTCTCTTTTCTGCAAAAATCACATTCCAGAGGGGGACTAGACTAAGCTCAATCCAAGCTGTGCCTGTCTTGATAGCTTCAAAGAAACCTTAATCGCGGCATGTCGGCGCAACTAGCGCAGGCACCCGTGCGTGCAGGGCCAAAAGAAAACTCTATCCGGACAGTCAGTCTGCTGTTATTGGTAGGTGGGCATGAAGTTTATTGTAAACGAGTTTTGATCAGTTTGTACATACCAGTCCAATTTTGAGTTCTCAAGGTCCATGGATTCATTAAATAACGGGCCGGACCTTTCGGACAAGACCTCATCCAACAGCTATCGGCGTCACTCCAGTATTACAAATGTGACGGGATCCTTGAGCGACAATTGGGATGATCGTGTCTTTTTGCGTCATCAAAGTGAGTAGGTATGTGACGTTATCGCTGATGTGTCTTTGTACAGAGATGCTGCTGTGGTATTGGAATGACTGGGGTAGACGTGCAACAGTTTGCATCTGATGGTCTGGTCCCTCTTGCGATGAATTTCGAGTCAGAACTCAGAAGACTCTGTATATCCGAACAGCCAGGGCAAGGGTATCGCCTATCCTGAAGGACCTAGTCAGTAACGATGCCATGCTGATTACAGGTTAGTCTCCCGGATCAACCAGCTTGATCAGGTTAATTCCAGAGATCTCTGGGTCTTGATCGTGCCATATTTTTGATGGATGCTAACCGAGCATCGGGTTGATTGCGGGCAAGAGGTTTAGGTTCGCCGGGCCGCATGCGAGACGCCACATTTGCTACATAACTTGGATGCAAGTTTTGTATAAATTCCGAGTGACAACAAATGTACAGTAGAATAACAAGGGAATCACAGTCGGGTGCTAGAGGGATGAGAAACGAGATTAGTGGTTGATCACGTTTTGACTGCACTCTTGCCTTGCTTGTTTTGTATCTCAAGGCAAGAAGGAAGGAAGGAGGATGGAGTTTCGCCCAACAGAGATTGGAAGGTCATTAACACATCACTATTAGTGAATACTACTATCATACCTGTACAGACCAAGAAACAGTTGTCATCAATGACATAAAGCTTGTGAAAATACCCTAGACCTCGATTTGAGGCTCCCCTGCTTGTTTTAATTAAAGGGCCTCAAATCCCATCATCAGACGAATGGCCATCCCCTGCTGTGCTTATCCCCTTGTCCAAGACACGTTCGTGCTATTATACCAGTGCTCGCCAGAAGAGGGGATGAGTGGGTGTCTGAGCAATCTGTAGATATTCATGAAGCTTATTTAAAGATGAAAAAAAGAATTCCAGGCATCTCATTATCAATATATATATTATTTTCGAGGACGCCATCGAGGACAGAGACAACAGCTGACTACGACATTAGGTACTTCGCTTACCAACGAAGCGCTGCAGACGTCACATGTACCCCTGTACTTTACGGCTGTACCAACCAACCTCCACTGGATGGATCTAATCTCCAGCTCCAATAATTACCCCAAACCTTGACACTTCCTCCGTACAACAATCAGTTGTCGCCGTGCCTCACCTCGACTTGTTCAACCTTACGAATCCTCTTCCGTTTTTCTGCGACTTATTTTTATCCTTCGTGTCATTCCCTTGACTGCGTCCTCGAAACTCTTCAGTCATCGTCCTTCATCGCCTGACCACCCGCAAACTGCTGCTCAATTGTCCGTCGACCGCGATCGAGTCTGACCGCAACCAAATGATCCAGAACCCGACGAAACGAAACGAAACATTCACCACGACCGCATCAAACTCACCAGGCTCCATAATACTCCTTACTTGATGACCACCTGTTAAACTTCGACCATAATACCCTGTTGCGAGTCTGTCCTTACCACATCTAATACGCATTTTGGTCAATTCTGCATGTGCTTCCACATTTTTAAAATTAATACGCCACTTTCGACTGACACATTCCCGTCGACTCCTCGCCATTATTCGACGAAAATCGATCCTTACTTGCTCGTCACCGAGTATATTCAACCCCATAGTCCGTCTCCCTCCTCGCGGCGCGGCTTGGCGGAATCCAGCGCGGAGGGATGCAGGCCTTAAAAGGACAAGCTGAGCTTGTGCGCAAGGCAAAGGTGTGTTGATGACATTTGAAGCAGTTCCAAAACTGTGTAGAGGCATAATCCTAACATTTGATAGCTTGCCCGCTCGTATCAGGAGCTTCTCGAGTACGACCCGTTTCCCTTGTGAACCAACTCCGCTAACACGTAGTACCCAGCGAATTCGCGAGCCATGATCTGAAATCCGTCGGTAACTACGCTCTTGGACGATTAATTGGGAAAGGATCCTTTGGAAAAGTCTACCTCGCATCGCATAAGCTCACCAATGGCTCCAAGGTCCGCATTACATCAGCACAATAGCACATTCAAGCCAGTCACTGACCATCAGCAGGTAGTTCTCAAGTCTGCCAACAAGGGTGACTCGAACCTCGCGCGCGAGATTCACCACCACCGGCAGTTCATACATCCGCATATCGCGAGGTTATATGAGGTCATTGTGACGGAGAACATGGTCTGGATGGTCCTCGAGTATTGTTCTGGTAGCTATCCCAGATCCAGTCTGCCAACACGGAAACTAACACTCCCAGGCGATGAACTCTACAACCATCTTCTCGAACACGGTCCTCTCCCTGTCGACAAAGTTCAAAAGATATTCACACAACTTGTCGGTGCGGTCAGCTACGTTCACAACCAATCATGCGTCCACCGTGATCTCAAGTTGGAGAACATTCTCTTTGACAAACACGAAAACGTCAAGTTGGTCGATTTTGGGTTCACAAGAGAGTACGAGGGCCGAACCAACCATTTACAGACTTTCTGCGGGACTATCTGCTACTCAGCGCCAGAGATGCTAAAGGGAGAGAAATACGCAGGCGAAAAGGTTGACGTTTGGAGTCTGGGTATCATTCTCTACGCGCTTTTGTGCGGCGAGCTTCCTTTTGACGATGACGACGACAACATCACTCGAACCAAGATTTTGAGCGAGGAACCCAAATTCCCCGAACATATGCCCCCTGACGCGGTTCCGTTGATCAAGGCATTGTTATCGAAACGGCCGCTTTTGCGCCCAGGTCTGCCCGAGATTCTCTCCAACTCGTTCCTGGCTGAGCATGCCCCCACGCAAAGGGCCATTCTGAATGTTCAGCAAGCGCCACCTTTTTCCACGCCTTTGGAAAAAGATTGCCTGCAGCGGATGCGCAGTGCTGGAGTCAATATTGATGGTGTTATAGAAAGTGTGCTTGCACAAAAGTGTGATGCTCTGGCTGGCTGGTGGGCTCTGTTGGTGGAAAAGGAACAGCGAAAAATGCAGCGTAGAGAGAAAAAACGGAGGGAGAGGGAGACTGACAGCCGCAGCATACGACGATTATCCGCCGCTTCAAGCCGTCTGGAGAGAATGGCCCCGACTTTGCACGAATGGGATGATGCACATGCTCTTGGACGGCAACTGAGGCTGGAAAAGTCGAATTCTCGAAATAGGGGCAGAAGCGAGCGAAGAAGTGCGCACTATGTTGACTACATCTTGTCTGATCTTCCACAGCTTCCGGAAATTAGGGATTCTGGAGGATTGAACGTGGACAGCGACCAACCTCCGCGACCCGTCGACAAGGACTCGATACGATCCGTCTCGACGTCTCGCCAGCGCCGGCCTATACCGCCTCCTAAGGAGGGCCTGATACGCAGCGCTCGGTCTCGAGGCTCTACCCTTCATCTAGTTACTACCTCGGACGCCCTTGCTTCGAATACCAGCGACGAGCATCAACAGCAGAACGGCAGCGAGAGACCTCGAAGGAGACCAAGTCAGCCACTCATCACCCATTGGAAGAATATGACGCATTGGCTCGTTGAGAGCGCAACGCGGAGAAGACGTGGCCATGCCAGGCGAACCAGTCAGAGCACCCCCGACCTCCATAAGAAGGAGGGAAGCACGGTTAGCAGTAAAGACGGAAGCTCACGACCACAGACTAGCAAATACCCTGCCGCAACCTCACCCGGGACGCAACCGACAGCCTCGCTACCGAAGGGCGTTGTGGCTAACGGCCAAAAGGCGGCTGGAGCCAGTGCCCTGAGAACGGCTTCAGGAAGTCTGCCGTCGCCAACAATGCAACCTCCCCGTCTCGCTACATCGTACAAACGGCAGTCATTGTCTCCTTCGCCTCTCACACCGAGATCGACTGTTCGGCGGTCGTCAGCTGGACTGCGAGGTCGAAAGTCGACGTCGTCATCTGTGTCATCGGTGCGATCGATTCACCATCACCACCACACCCACTCCAAGGCATCTTCAACAAGTTCAGCTGCTTCGTTTTCTACTTCAATGTCGAAGACGCCTCTCCAGCGAGGTCACTCACCTCATCATTCGGTAAAGGTTCTCCCAGCCACTCCCACCTCAGTCTCATTCCCCTCCAATATCCGGCTCGTTCGGGCTACCCCACCAACCTTGACCATGTTCAATGAAGGCATGCCATCCGAAGGTCCTCCACAAGCTCCAGGATCGCCCAATCCTTTTGCATCGGGTATCATGTTTGCAAAGCGAAAGCGGAACTTGTTCAAAGGTCCAACTCTCAATAACTTTGGTGGACCTTCACAAGGCCAACGCAACGGTGGATCTGGGTCGCATTCCCGCAGCGCTAGCGCCTCTGGTCTGGGACGTCGGTCTGGAGAAATCACTATTCAAGAGGAGGACGAAGGTTCAGAGATGGACGATGACGTGGAAGAAGTCGATGTCTTTAGCCCCGTCATAGGCGGACCGGGCGAAAAGATTGAGGAGCAGATCTTTGAAGAGAATGAGTCTCAGTATGAGCTAGAGCCTGCGCCCACCATTATCGCCAAGTCGGACGCCCAACCCTTGACGATGGCTGCTGAAAAGGCTCCTACAAACGCATAGATTGTGCATCACCGTACCGTTCAAAAGTGCTTCAACGACTTGACGAAAGATACTAGTATAATTGTCTAAACGATGGGAGCGGTTTTTCTTTATCACGGGGTTATAAAAGCTTGTCGGCGCCCAGCTTTGTGTTGACTTTGTGTCCTTTGTACGATTCTTAAGCTTTCCGGCCCATCGACCGATGGTGCCGCGGCCCTTTATGGATACCTCTTTTTGTTATATACGATTATGGAACTATAGAGTTAAACAACTATTATTTTATTTGCAATTTTCTACAGATTGGCAGTCTCAATGGGTGTCGAAGTACTCTTTTTGTGTATTTGTCCAGGGGCTTAATTAAAACAGTGTCTATTCCAACCAGGTATTCAAGCTGGCAATCTTGACTCCATTATCCTAGCTTGTAGAGTTGCGAAAGTTTTCCCTAGAGGGAAATTGTCATATCCAAACAACCCCTAATCCAAACTTATAACCAATTCTTTACAAAGAATGCGAGTTTCTTCTTCGGGACTTCTTGCTCATGATGGCGTCTCGCTCCTCACGCAGAGTGACCCAAATCCAGAACCATGTCATGGTCTCGATAAAGATAAAGGTGAAGAACAGACGGTTCTTGAGCATGTCTCCGCCCCAGCCAGCAGGGCGATACGCGGGTCCAACAGAGGACTTGCCGAAGATGGGCGACGATGGGCCAAACAGAAAGACGTAGGCAACGAAAACGAGGGAGATGAACGATCGGATCGGGGCTGTTGGGAATCCCTGTTAGTTATCAGACTTGTCGAAGGGTTCGAATGGTTACGGACCTTGTGAGCCCCAGTGATAGACAAGGCAAATCTCATCAGGCATGGAGAGAGAAACCAGATCGCTGAAACCGATAAAGATGAGGATCACAGCGAGGAAGGCGAGAGGAGAGCTTTGCACCTCGAAACCTCTGGCCAAGGGCTGTCAAAGATGTGCGTTAGCTTGCACAAACTTGTACAGTCGAGCATCAACCAGCGTTGCGCAGACTTACCATTCCCATGCTGTCGCCCATCATGAATACGAGTGCCTGCTCATTGATGGAGCTTGGGCTGGTGAGGAAGAAGTAGCCGAGGGTAAGGTGAAAGAGGGATACGGAAGTAATAATGGTCTTGGCGGATATGAGAGCCATGATGGCGGTTTGGTGTCTATACAGGTAGAAGTTGGGTATCGTTGTCGAGTTGTAGCCAGCCAGGGGCGTAAAGAGAAGCAAGTCAAAAGCTAGGTTCTTTGAACACAAGAGTCTATCAAGGAAAAGAGAGAGAGAGAGAAGAGATTCGAGCAAAGGAACAAGCGCGGTCTGAAAGCACTTGATCAAGTTGTGGTCACGCTGAACCGTCTTGATGTTAGTAGGGACGCAACGAACAAAAAGCTGCCAGGGGCTCGAATTAGTTACACGTTGCGTCACATGCCGTGCTGTAGTGGGGTCCTTCCCGGGCGAATCACATTGGCAGCGTACCTTATGGCACTGCGGGACAAATGTGGCTGTGCTGTGTCGTGGCGTCTCTTTTGGTCTTTGGTCCTGGAGCTGAGAGTGAGCTTAGGACTTTGAGATTGCGGATCTTACCCCAGTCGAGGGATGCGATCTGAGTAGTTTCCATCAATTGTGTTCTCAATCTTACACAATCTCGATATCGCGACTGAAACTGGTTACCATGTCGGATTTGGGTAATCCGTCGCTGGATAAGCAACAGCACATCAAATATTGGCAGCGCTGCCATAAGACGTATCTACCGTCGCCTTACACGGCATACGACTCTACCCGACTCACATTCGCATGTTTCATCATCTCATCATTGGATCTTCTCTCTGTCCCCTTGAGTTCATCTGAGCGCGATGCGGTCCGGCGTTGGGTTCTCAGTCTGCAGCACCCAGAGGGGGGTTTCTGCGGAAGCTCCACACACGCCTTGCCAGGACAGGAGGCTTACAAGGGCACTGCAAATATCGCAGCTACTTTCTTTGCGCTAGTGCTGCTAGGTCTCGCGGCTGAAAATGAAGACGAGGCAAGGTCGGCTTTCAAGGGGGTTGATAGAGTGCGGTTGTTGAAGTGGTTGAAGGGGCTTCAGAGAGAAGATGGAAGTTTTGGGCAGAATATCTGGGATGGGAAAATTGTGGGCGGAAGGGATATGCGACACAGCTATCTTGCGAGCAGCATTCGGTGGATGTTGAGGGGAGATGTGAAAGAGGGTGATGAAGCGTGGGTGGAAGATTTGGATGTTGATAAAATGATTGCGCACATCAAAAGAGGCCAGGTAAGTCAATTTGCACCTGGAAATGTTTTTTACTAACACAATCAGACTTATGATGGCGGAGTGGCAGAGTCATCACAACACGAGTCTCATGGTAAGAAACTTCAATTATCTTTCGCAACGTTCGCTAACATCCCTAGCTGGATACGCATACTGCGCAATTGGCGCGCTTTCTCTATTAGACAGACCACTAGACTCTACATCGGCTCATTCTCCTGAAAAGGCGATGGAAGAAGGAATCCCCAACCGCCAAGGTCTTATTCAGTTTCTAGCATCTCGCCCGTTTGCCTACCTCCCCCATGAAGAAGAAGCCGACGAGGTGGAGGAAAACTTTATAGAGTCCAAGGTTGGCGCGGCCGACTATGGCCACATTGGCTTCAATGGACGATGGAACAAAAAAGCTGATACATGTTACTGTTGGTGGGTTGGGGGCACACTCGCGGTAAGTCTTTGAGCAACACTAGGCGTACGTCTCTAACAGGTGGCATAGATGCTCGGAAACCCTTCAATCATCAACGTGCTTCCCTCACGGCGGTATCTATTGGATGTCACGCAGCATCGCATTGGCGGGTTCTCCAAGGCTGTTGGAGGGCCACCGGATATGTACCACTCGTACCTTGGTCTAGCTGCTCTTGCTACTATGGGCGATGAAGACTTGAAAGAGTTTGACGTTGGTTTGTGCTGTAGCCAAGAGACAACGAGGAAGATAAAAATAGCGAGGGATGGGCTGCTGGAGAGTACGAGGGGTGAGAGAAAAGCATGGAGTAACGATGGTTTTTGGTAGCTAGCCTATGCAAAAGATTGTTAACTCGCGTAAAAGTAATGCATTGCCATACTTGTGTTGGTTCAACAGTCTAGGTGACGGTCTCTGTTTATTCTACGTGCAAATTCGTCTAATTCTTTCACTATTAAATAGAACCTATGCTTTTCGAACGAAAATAAGAAATAGTCATAATAACAAGAATAATAATATTACTTATTTCTATTTTCATCAGTTATGAATGACATCCCTCTATAAAACTGAAGCCATCGTGTCACTCTAGGGTGAACATTCCTGCTAACCCCCACTTCGGAGCTGCTCGGCCCCGCCCCAACTCTTCCCGATCATCCCCCAAATCAATCTTGCCTCCACCAGCGGATTTGCAACACTTGATCACTTTCTATCAAGACGCCGTCAACAATGTCCTCCTCTACACCAAAAGATACCGTTGATACGGCTGAGACACCTAAGGTGAAAGACCCCGAGTCTCAAGCCTGGTCTGACGACAAGCGTCGAAAGTTCGAGACGTAAGACAAACTCAAACCGTCCCGTGACGAGCGCAATGCTGATGACGCACAGTAAATCCAAGAGCGAGTTCTATGACCCTTGCCAGGAGGCTGCCCAGGCAAGCTACAGATGTTTGTTCAGAAATGGAGGCGACAAGAACATGTGTGGAGAGTATTTCCAGTATGTTGTTCTGGACATTGTGCTAGATAGATCGTTGACATTTTGATAGGGCCTATCGTGACTGCAAGCAAGAGTGGGTATGTGACACAATGAATGGATGTCGTGCTAAGATTACGAGACTAATTGTGTCTACAGACTGAGAAGCGAAGAAGAGAGGGACGAGGTTGGTTCTGAGAGAGTGGCTAGCGTAGTGGAACGCCTGAACATGGCCCAGCCATGGAACTACTGACCGCCAAGGTACTGTAACATAACAAAGGAGTTTGATAAACTTGTACTATATGGAGGCGTGGTGTTGAGAGTTTGAGTTGTTCAACATCAACAAGTCTGGTCTACCGCCAGCGTGTATTCTAATAAAACAGTCCATCTCAGCACTTGCCATATCTATCTATACGATTATGCAAAGACGACTTGACTGAACCTTTACCTACTTCCCATAACAAGAACCCAAGTAGCATTTCCAGTCACAACATGTGTGTAACTGTATCATATGACCTGCAGGGTGAGAAGACTCAGGCTCGAATCCTAAACTCGGGGTATATTTTCATAATACCACTAATTACCAGTCACAATATTAATACTGATTAAAAAGATATCCCTACTCTCACAGTCTCTGGGATGAGTTCACACCGCCTATGGAAATCCGTGGAAACACACATACTACAGCGTTTCCCAATCATATACCATTAAATCCACAACTCTGCCGTTACAATTCCACGACGTTGACGCATAGCCTGTACCACCGACGAAAGTGGGCGGTCATCCATACCGGCCAAAAAGAAGTGGCTTCTGTGTCTGCTAAAGAAGGAAATCGAAACGTGAGACAAACGCAACGATTAAGGAAACGCCCAATGCTGTACTTACCTTTCGATCCTATTTGTCAAGCATCTGCAGCCACCCGACAGTCAGCACTCCCTATCACAACAACCGCATCATTCATGTGGCCGCGATATCTGTCGAAGACGGATGCCTATAGAGTAAAGACCGGTGTCACTGTCCAACCGCGTATCTGCTTCATACTGGAACCTTGCCCCGTCAGCGCATTTGTTGAGTCTGGAGCCGTGCCAGGTCGAACACTCTTCAAGAACCTGCTTGTCCACAGCCACTCCGACGTCAGCTGTCAATCGGATCGAGTCTAGACTCCGTCCAATCCGTAAAGAGTGCACTTTCCGGGAGTCAATCGAAAGTCCGACTGTTATTGCACATGCGACTCCCAGTGCTATGAGACCGATAAGAAGGATCCATGGGATAAATGTCATGGCGTATTTATCGGTGTCACATTGGATCTGATACCATCCCGTTCTGGCGCTGGGGCTGTTGTCGAGGAGAGTCTGTCTGCTTGTTGTTTCATACCATAGGAAGGCCTCAAAGAGACTTTGCAGCCTCCAAGATGGATGATCGCCCTCGCTTGTTGTGTTGAGCGCAGCGCGTAGCAGGTGGCCACCCAGTCCTGGAGCTCTCCCAATACGACCATCATCGAGAATCTCCAATTGAGATGTAAGACGTGACATTGGTTCATCTGGTCGGGGATCACGATGCTCGTTGAACAGTGTGTCTTTGATGATTATCCAGTCATCCCCATTCACCTTGACGTCTGCACGTCCACTCGACTTTTCAAGATGGCAATTCACACCCGATAATGCCAAGTGATAACTCCCATTAGCAAGGCCGATGCCTACGCTTTGATTGACGTCGATGCCACCCATCCAGATTGAAGTCTGATTGAAAGCGACCAGCGGATATCTGATGCCTGGATACTTGGCATCGGCGTCATCTAGAGACTTTCTAGAGAGAATAGACTCATCCCTACCAAAGTTTGCCTGATACTGGATCATCTCGGATCCAAGCGCCGATGTATCTTCAAAGGTGATTCTGACATGTAGATCCTGGTCATCCGGTTGCTCGATCGTTACCGCGCGAGGAGTGGAAGTTGCGCAGGAAAGATTAAGTCGATAGACTGGCGCATCAAAAAGCTTCTTGACATCTCTGGGTAGTCTGTTTTGTGACCGGGCTGACACATTGACTCTGAGAAGCCCATCAGCGGCTGATTCGAACGTCAATGGCTGCAAATGACTGAGATTGTCTCGAAGACTCTCCGATACTCCTGGATCTAGTGCCGTCGCATGCGAGTCCAGAGGGAACAACGAGTACGTGTCCTACAAGTACTCGAGCATCACTCCGGCTTGATATGCGACGACGTTGCTCAACAGTGCAAAACTCAGAGCTGAAAGCATAGCGATAACTCCAAGGCAAATGACACGGGGTCTTTTCGAACGAGCAAAGGTCCAGAACTTGAGTGGGCTGAATGAGCCCCAGTCAGTGTTGGCAACCTCGACTAGAACCTTCATGCTGACTGCTGAGCTTCGTCCGGGGTGCTCGTTGACAGCAGAAAGGCGGGCGAGCTTGAACATGTGCCAGTTGGAAATTGCGAGGATGGCTGGTGCTACCAACATGGAGAAAGCGGCATCGATCAGTTTGGCCGCTGTAGAAGAAAATCTTCCTCCGACTATCTCGGCTGTGATGTATGGATGTTCATTCTTTGACTTTGTCCGGATGTAGGCGATCAAGTAGCAGACGGATATAAGGGAGGCGAATCCGATGGCAGCTACTGTAATGATGGAGTACAGAACATGTTTCTTGAGGGGGTGTTGGGTATGCATCGACGCTTGTGAGGGTTTCGCGTTTTTGTTTTCTCTGTTCGATGGCGAGAGTTCATCCCTGATAGATCGAGCGTTTGATTGAGTAGCCTCAAGCTTCGGTGTGCCTATAGAGGCAGAGTCCGAGGATTCAGGACTGCCTGCTCTTTCCGTCCCAGCACTGGTGGGCGGTACTGGCCGGTCCGTCATCTCAAGGGACTCGGCAACTACTTGAGATGTCATGTCTCGATCACAACAAAAGAAGAAAGCTTGCTTAGATGTAGACAAGAGGCATAGGCACCTTTGATGTGACTTGCAATAGTTGCGGCGTCGGGTTAGAGACGGAATCTAGCATCGATTTATACACCGCTCAACTGCAACAGACCAGTGCAGAGCCGTATGATGGAGTTCCGCCTAATCACCGCGCACAAACCGAGGCTCACGCGAGTTGCACAGTTCAAGGCTGACGATATATAGCCCTGTTTGTGCTTCGTTCCGCGAGCGGATTAGAAAGAATCCCACATGATCAGATCCGACTGTTTCGAAAGGAGCATATCGCATGTCGGCGTGACACTGGTGACACTCCATGATGACGAGGACTTGAATTGTGAGTATACTCGGAGCTTCCGTCTCGGATCTACTCGGCGTGAAGCTTGTACGGCCCGGTTCTTCATCTTTAGCATTACATTACTCGACCATGAACTGGTCATTCCGGCCTAGACGTTGCATCATGATCGGGAAATGACGTAGTCAAACGCATCAAATGTGAGTTAATCGTCAGGTTTCATTCATTCTTACCTGAATCTACTGGAAGTGAAAAAGGCAGTTGTTTCCAGAAGATAGTTGTGCTACTAGCGACTGTAATACAATGGATGGCAGCATCAACGCCCATTGATATCAGATAGAGTAGTCGCTAAAGATACAAGAGAAGAAGCTGGCTAGTCAGTGTACGTAGCTTAGACAATGCCCCTCTCTTGTATACTCTTATAATCTACAGCTCGGAAACTGTTCCTGGGCTAGTTGAAGAGGAGTGGTGGTTTGCTTGATGTCTTTCAATTAGACCCCTGACAGGAAATGGCATGTGATTGGTGGAACGTATTAGTCATCTGGCGGGGCGGCATGGTCGGATTGGGCATGGTCACTTTCAGCTACCCCTGAGGAATATATACCGCAACACAACGTTTCACCTCAACAATAACACGAGATACAACTCATTCAGCGACCGTGGTGTAGTGGTTAGCATTAACGCCTTCCAAGCGTTAGAGAGGGGTTCGATTCCCCTCGGTCGCATTTCTTTTTCGTCTCTCGGGCGTTTTCTTTTGCTTCAGTCTCGATCTTGGACTATGTCCTTTGGTAGCAGTCACCGCTTTGTCTTTTGCCTACCTATTTGATGACTTGTATGCAGTAAGCCAGTGAAGTGGCTGGGTAGAGGTGGATGGACCAGTTCTTCATGCTGGTATCCTGTTGCACAACCACCGAACGAGGAACTTCACCCTACCCATCACGCAGCTGTCCGCCGAGAAGATCAAGAGCTGACTGTTCAGGAAGACGTTGTTTTATATCAACATATTCTTTATCCATGGTTACCTGGTGACTTGGCTTAACTAAAAAGTTAGGAAGCTATCTACATGCAGCTACTAGACTAGACTCCCGTGTGAGACGAGGAACAACGCACAACACAACAACTCCAAACTCAGAGTCAAATGATGTGGCTTATTTTTCTTTCTACAAATGTTCTCCAATCCCATCTTGTACATTTTGCGATCTCATCTCAAAACACGTCTATAAGCAATCGATGAATGTCTAACTCCACTTAACCTGAAGCCAACCCTTGACATTGGCTTCCCAGCTCTTGACCAGCTTTTTAGTTGCTCCCTCTCCCACCATGTCCAAAGCATTTTCAGCTCCGTCGAAGATCCACTTCCTTACTGCAGGCTCAAAGTCTCTTCCATAGACCTGCTCCTTCAACTTTGCTACAGTGTCCTTGCCTTCCTTGAGTGCCGCCTCAGATACAGTGACCAGTTCCTTGATCTGAGCCATAATATCCTTGGGCAAGTTGCTCTTACCAGAGCGGTCGCGCTCCTTTTCGCGATCGTTAAAAGCGATGATCCATTGCGCAGCATTCTTTATCGCCGCAGCGGTGTCACGGAGGATCGCGAGAGAGTGGAAAGTGCTTAGAGTTGTGACTTGTTCCGAGGGAGTTGCAAGTCCCAAAAGCTCGAGTTTGAGAGTATCCAGAGCAATCTTTAATGTGTCGGTGATCTGAGCAAACTCTTCAGGTATAGGGTTGGCTCTGCCGATGCCAGTCGTGAATGGAATGAGAGTGCTGAGCAGGTTCATCACTTCAAAGTATGTTGCTTCTTGAGGAGTGAAATCCTCACTGGGTCCATTTGAGAACTTGATGAATGAGTTGCTCAGTTGGCTCAGTGTTTCCAGAACAAAAATCTGGTCAGGGATGGCTGCAGCGGTCGAACCTTTGTAGATAGGCGGAGGCTTGTAACTCAAAAGCTCATGAAAAGCCTCGGAGAGCAACGACAAGTGAGCGCGGCGGTTCTATAAATATCAGTCCTGCTTCAAACGAATTATCAAGGACAACCCACTGTTGGTGCAGGTCCAATGCGAAGACGGGAATAAATGGGCGATTGGGAGCTGCAATCCCATGAAGGGAACGAGCCATAGTCGATGGCCTCAACGAGATTCTTGTCGTCAGTTACTTCGACTACTGAATGTTAGCAACTGCCACGCAATATAACGGCCATCACTTACCAAACCTGGGATCAGTCAATACCTCTGAAAACTGCTCTCCCATAATTCGGTCAGTCCTAGTCTCCTCGACCAGACTCAACACGCGCGTGCAGCCCCAGCGTAGGTTCTCCATGTATTCTGGAATGTCGACAACACTGCTGTAGCTTCCTGACTCGAAAGCATCGATCAACCGTCGAGGCATTCTTAGCTTCAGAGATGTATTGAAATGAGAACTTAGCAGCTCCAAGAGCTCCCAGCCTGTTTCGTCTGATGGCGAGATGAGAGCGGGCGCAATGGTAGAGAGTCGGTCGTAAAAGATGGGTGCTAGGGAGTCCATGATCGTTCGCTTGACTCCCAGTGTGTCCCAGATCTCGCGAGCTCGAATCGATGAGCCAACGCGAAGGTGCAGTTGCACAAGCAAAAGAGAAATTATGCTGTGCTTCGGGGACAAGGAGAGCTGGTGCTCAAGCAGCAGCAATGCTTGAAGGAGAGGAGCGTAAGAGGTAGGCACGTTGGAAATCTCGGTCGAAGGGGGAAATGCGGCCTGGATATAGCAGAGGGCGGCGATAACAGCCAAGTCAGATCTGATCTCAGCCTCTACAGAGGGGCTCTTTGAAGTTAGACCAGCCAGAGACTTGTGGATCTTGAGCGCAGAGGTGGCGACAATGGAGAAAGCTGGCCCAGGCGAGCTGGCCCCGATCTCATCACCAGAGACGATGCATTTACGCATCGGCTTTTCACCAGGTACTGTGCTATACATGGAGGGACAGGTAGCCGCAAAGTATTGCAGCTTCAGCGAAAGATTCCGTATCCGTGCTGACTTGATCTCGTCCTCCATATCATCAGCCAATTTGGTGGTAAAATCATAGGCAAGGTACTTGAGTGCAGAGGGGGCGAGTTTCTCCGCAAAGGGTTTAATGTCGTTGAAGCAAGCAGCGTTAAGTCCTTGATCGTTTATATAGTTGATCAACTCTTTAAGTCGGAAAGATGCGGGCTCGTTCTCGGCAAGGTCATCCTCGTCATTTGATGCCAGGTTGAAAGCTGCCGAGAGGCGTGCAAGGAGGATGATGCGCTTGTAGATGGGTCGCAGATCTGGTGACTTGATAAACTTGAGAAGCAACTTTTGGACGGTTTCCTCGACGCTATTTTGTCAGTTAGGTTCAACTTTAGGCAAGGGGATACAAGACGTACTCTGGCTTGACTGTCTTTATTTGAGCAGCAGCGTCGATAAAGTGTCGCCAGACCTTCCAGTCGGCCGCCAGCAGACTTGGTTGACCATTCTCATCGCCAATAGATAAGCAATCGTTGCAAAGCTGGAAGATGGCCTCAAATTCTTGTTGTTGTTCATAACGAGCAATTGTCCTCAATAACAACTCTTTTCTGCCCTTTCGGAACTGTGTAAGAGGATTGAATACAGGACTGGAGATGACCTTGGCAAAGTCGTCTTTCGAGCCGTGCTTTTCAGTCACGTCGTAAAACAGTAGGATTTCTTCTTCTGTCTGGATGCTTCGAGGCTGTGGTTTGGCATCGCCTTCTGCAGCAGCGTCCTGGTTTTGTAAGCGACATGATAGTGGAAGAAAAGGGTGGAACTACCTGTTCGGCCAACTGTGCAGCACGCTGGGCCTGCTTCAAAGCGAGCATCCCGTAGAGCTTCTTCTTTTCAGGTGGTGCTTGTGGGCTGGTCTATCGTAAATTAGTTATGTTTGGACAGAAGGACATTGCACAAACCGCCAACAGGTGTGTGATGACAATGTTCCAAAACATAAATGTTCGCTCTTGAGGAAATGATCTATCCATTATTGCTGCAATCTGAATATGTTAATAGGTGTCATACTTGATGGTGAAGCGTCTCATACCTGTTGCGCACTAACAAGGTCCCAATGCAACAGACATGACTCCAAACAGCGACTGGCGCCGATCTTGTCCTTTGGCGAAGCTTTGACTAGACGTGCCCTCAACGGTCCAAGAGTCTGAGGAAATTCCTCCTCCTCATTGAGTCCCTGGGCAGCCCACTCAAGAAGATCCAGAGCATCAACATCCTTGACAACGGTTTCCTCTCTGACAAATTTGTCGATGGCGGTTATGGCAGCAAACTTGGAACTGGGATCATCGAGCTGACTTTCAGCACAGATTTTGACAATCTATTAAACTAAATCAGTCTACATGTGACGTGACACGAATACAAAAGCGCACCTCGTAGTACTGATCATTAAACGTCCTCGCCCGCTTCTCAGCCAGGCGAATCACTGCAGCCCAGTTGCCATCGTTAAAGGCAGACTGGAGCTGAAGGTCAACGCCGTTTTTGAGATTGGGTCTCTGTTGACGATTCATTGAGTTCCAGGCTTGGCACCGCTTGTCCTGTCCAACTAACTGAAATGGGTTGAATGAGCGTGAGTGAGATCAAGTTCCAGGTCAGTTTTGGAGGGGCATAAAATGAAGTGGGATGGGATGAGTGTAGAGGGGCGGTGGAAGTGTGGCTGTTCCCGACTGCGCCACGTTTATGAGAGAAGCATTCATGACAAGAAAAAGCAACAGCCAGCTGCATTGGTGCGACAGAACAACAAGACTAAAAAGAAACTACGTTTTAAGCTTATTTTTCTATGAAACTTCTTACCAACTGGCGACATAATTCATTTTTCGCATAAAGACAGTCGTCGCCTTTGGTTTAAGATGATCACACTGGCGAAGCGAGTCAGCACCTTGCTCATATCCACCGAAGCGATTCGCTATGGGGCCCTGGTCATAAACTTACAGTGGGTATGAACCCCTAACTATTGATCTCGATCTCCAAGATTTCTGAATCCTTTGATCTGCACTACCTATCCATCCTTATCTCAATCTTTGCATCTGCTGCTTGTCATTCTTTTGCATCCTTTTCAACGGCTCTGCGAGTATATAGCAATTTTTGTTTATTATTTACTGCTTCTGGCATCAAGCATTCAACTTGTTCATTTCCACCATTCATAGACGCATTCCGATATACCGCGTTGTCATCTTGCATTTTTTTTTGCCCAACGCCAAGCCTGTCCATACTCCTTAGCTGCGTTTAACTGCGACAGTTGGGGCGGCTTGTGATTTCCTTGTTCTTGGACTTCCTGGAACTGTGCCGCTTACGATCCGACATCATCACGAGCCTATCTGGCTTGAACCATCGAACGAGACGTTTTGCGACGAACCTCGCCTCACGAATAGCTGAGATACCGACAGCAGCGACGTCATACTGCTTTAGTCTAGCGACGTAGACTATCCCCATCCCATCTGCGACATTAGAAATGGTCTCTCGGAATCGCTCTGGCAGACGAAGAACAGCCGCTCTAGCCTTCTTCGTCGCCACCGTTATCCTCCTCAACTATAAGGGGTTCCTGACATTACCAAGCTTCGAAGCTGCCAAACCCGACCGACCAGAACTCAGTCTTGCACCGACATGTGCCCCCACCATTGATCATCTTCGACGCTCGGCGTACGGCCTTACGAGGGACGTCGTCTACCAGAAGCGATGCGTTCGACCTGTGATGGACAAGAAGATCGATACCCAGATCGTGTCGCAAAACCCCGATACCTTGATAAAGGATAGCCAGATTGTTCAACTGGACCAGGCTTGTGAAGGATGGACCGAACCAGCTTGTGAGCCTGTTACTCTCAAAGTACCTCCGCCATACCCACAAGAGGACTACTCGCCGTTCTTGTTTGGCGTCGCAACGAGTCTTGATCGGTTGAACGAGTCGCTTTCGCAGTTTGAGAGCTGGCTTGGCAACACACATGCACAGTTGTTGGCAGTCATTACGGACCCTGGCGACGAGCACAAGTACGAGGCGGTTACTAAAGAGTTTCATCGTCGCGGTGTTGAAGTGACTATAAAGGACCCCTGGAACAAGGCCATCACCTCGAACGAGCAGCATTTTGCCATTGTTCGCGATCTTCTACAACATGTCACGCCCAAAACACGGTGGGTGGCGATTGTCGACGACGATACCTTCTTTCCCTCGCTCTACCCCATGAGCCAGATTCTTGCCAAAAATGACCACAAGGTTCCGGCGTACATCGGTGGGCTATCAGAGAATTACGATGCAGTCAAGCATCATGGCTATATGGCTTTTGGAGGAGCCGGAGTTTTCCTGACCCCTGCTCTGCTGCGTGAGCTGGACCCTCACCTTGAGGAGTGTCTCAAAAATGAGCATGTCCCTCAAGGTGACGGTCTTCTCAAGCAGTGCATCTACAGCAAGACCAAGACCAAGCTTACAGTTGTCAAAGGACTCCACCAATTGGATATGGGCGGAGATATGAGTGGCTTCTACGAGTCTGGTCGTCTTCCAATGAGTCTCCACCACTGGAAGTCGTGGCACCAGGCTCCCGTTGATAAGATGGTCAAGATTTCCGAGTTTTGCGGCAGCTGTTTCCTGCAGCGCTTCGCTTTTGGGTCTGATACCGTTTTGACCAACGGATACAGTATTGTTCAGTACTCGGCCGGATTGGAGAGCGTAGACCTGAACAAGATGGAAGGAAGTTGGGAGGGCGCCCAGGGTTTTGACTGGAGTATGAGTCCCATGAGGTCCAAGATGGACCGTCGGCTGAAGAAGAGTTATCATCTGGTCGACACAGAAGTGATTGGAAAGAATATCCGACAGATCTATATCCACCGAGTCGAGGAAGACATTCCCGGCCCGGGCGAGAAGTCGGGCGACCCCAAGAACCCCGGGCCAAAAATTGAGGAGATGAAGGACGAAGTGATAGAATTATTATGGGAGCTGTAGAAGAATATCGCAGACAGACATTGGTTTTTCTCTTTCCCGGTCGGACCGGAACTGCATACACGACACATGATACCAGATGATACATTGGACGGATAGATAGACTGGTTTTTGTAGATAATGTTAATGAGCCTTTCCTTATCCCGGCAATAATATGAGAGCAGAGAGGGGTCTCATGATAGTGCCTTTCCCAAACGGTGCCACACACCCATTCCAGATCAGGTACTCTAGACTAAGGTCTATCAGTGCTCTCCACGCGATATCGGCGTGCGGAGAACAATGACAGTGCCAACAAGCGATCGACATGACATGCTTTAAGGCGCAAGACGATATAAAACATCGTCAAGCACCTGCAATTGTTTAACATTGAAGTTCTATAGCTATCATTCATCATGGCTTCGTCTCAAAAATTCGATGGCTATTTTCAGCCTTTTACCAACTTAGTCCTCCTCCCAGTCGCCGTCTTGTTATCAGCATGGGTCATCACCAACTTTGTAAGTCATGTCGACCTTGACCAAATCATGATCTTTGACATTAATCCAAACGTTAGGCAAAACAATGGATGCGTAGTCGCAAACAGCGCTCTCAGCCGATCAAAGCTGAAGCAGCAGTTCCAGAAAAGGCACCGATAATTGAGCCTTTGCATGACTTTGACTGGAAGACGGCGCCTAGACGTCAATTGCGACCATTCAAACCGACATATCACATCACCATGGGTACGGCCCTTTTATAGACGCACTATGAGTATACTAACTGTTTTCCCAGCTATCCAGTCCAACACGCCGTCAGAGTTGATAACTATCGATGAAGACTATCTTGATCGTATCAACCAACGACGTAGCATCATCGCTACCCATGGCTCAACCGTACATGGCTGCATCCCCCAAGGCGACGCAGCAATACGCGAGCTATACACTTACCTCCTATCTGAACAACTCCCCAAACGGTTCCCAACTATCTTCCAGCTGTCTCAAGACAACTCGGCTTGCAAGAACCTAGCAACAGGAATGTCCTTTCCAACGCTCCCTCAAGGCAGTCCGGATGCAGCGCTGCGTATTCTTGGTGAAACGATTGAAGAAGACTTCTTTCTACTGCGACAGACACCCGAGGGTCATCAGTCTATCGCATTCATGTGTTGCTTTCCTTCTGGTTTCGATCCATCGACAAAACTGGGCAAAACACTCGTCGAGATCCACGGTCCTGTGCCGTCGTATGAGAAGATTGGCTCTAGTATGGAAAAGTTCTTTGCGAAGCTGGAAGTCGGAAAGAGTGTAAAGAGAACAAATGTGAGACTCTGCGTTGTCAAGATCTGATAACTGAACTGACAGATCACAGTGGTCCGTTCAAACACATACAGAGCTGTTCAATTGTCAAGGTAACCACATTACTGGCAACGACACCTATAATCATGACGAAGACGTGGACATCGAAAAGGTAATTCTCTTCTACTTTTGACATTATGCGACTAACACACGCAGACATTCCTCCGAATTGAGCTCCAAACTCTCACTCGTCTACCAAAGACCGGCGCTATTCTTTTCTCGTTCAAAACATATCTCTACCCAGTCCGTCAGATCAAGGAAGAGGGTCTCGGACCTGCTTTTGCCGATGCCATCGAAGGTCTTTCAAAGGGCAATGCGCCAGGGATGTGGACATATAAAAGTGCAGTGCGGTGGGGAAGTAGTGTGATGGACTATCTTAGATCGTGAAAGTAGCTACTATTATGACTGCTATCTCACTTCCACTTATTGTTCCGTAAAGGACTTTCCATATGCCCTTTGATTCGTCCATTTGCATTTACTCCGATTCTTAGACAGATGTTGGCGGATGTATCCCATCAGATTTCCTTTTCAATGGTTCCCATGAAGGAACTCAATCTCCAACCTTCCGTTGTGAGACATGATTGTTGCAGTGTAGCTTCTGTCGATAGACACCTTTAAAGTACGCAGCACTCGCTTTGTGAACTCGCGCGTGGCCTCATCATAGCCGTTCTTGTCAGTTGGCTTGAGAGCCGTACCTCCACTGTCCTTGGCCACTCGACATTCCTCAGGCGCTGTTGGTATAATATCATGTGTGAATCCCAAGACAGGTGTGTTCGCGTCTTCGGAAGTGAGCAGGACTGGTCCGTCGTTTCCTGGTCTACGTTAACTCTGCACATTTTGGAGTCATGCCGAAGTACCTTCTATGACAGATACGCCGCCATATGCGAGCGGGTAGCTTCCCCAGTTCAGCTCTGCCCATGTGCCGAGATTGTGAACTCCTCCGTCGAAGTTGATGTCAGCGCCACGGACAAGTCTTCCGGCGAATGTTTGGCACGAGCTTGTTAAGTCAATAAATACAGTTGTGTTGGATGGGATCTGTTTCAGACATCAGCGGAGAGGACCTTTATGGGTGAAGCATGCTACCTTCATGGCTCGGTATGGCTTAAAGTCGATCGCGTTTTGGTACACCATGAACCAGCGCAGACTGTCGTCACCATAGCCGGTCGTGAAAGCAATACCAGGCTGCCCATGATCGAGGTCTCCGAGGAATGGATCTAACTTTCTCAGTCTTTTATCCAGTGGTCAAGATATATACTTCAATCGTACTTTGAATGATGGTGTAGTCATCCTTATCGGGTGATCCACAAGTCACCTCTCGGTTCTGAAGTCCTGGGATGGACCCGGCACACGGGAAGAGAATGAGAAGAAATAAGACGAAGCGAATTATCATCGCGGTCTTGGATTCTGATGTTCTCGGTTGTTGGTCGTTGTTTCAGAGCGAATGCTACCTTAGGTATGAGTGAAAGGGACAGAGTACGAGGAGAAGGACTCCTCTACGAAGGCGTCTACCATTGGGTGTTACTTCGTCCAACTGCTTCCTTTTTTATTATCTTTGCTGATTCTATGGCAGGTGTGTTTGTATTGCAAAGGAAGGTGCTGCAAGCCTGGGTAACAACTGCCCACAAACTCAGGCAGGCACGGGTAGTCACAGCCTCTCGTCTGTACTTTCCCAATGTGGACACGGTCTATCATCAAACAAGTGAAATATTTCGACTTTCTTCACTCATATTGACGACCTCACTGGGCTATGTTCTTCTTCCATGGAACATTCTTCGAGAAGCTATCCGAAAGGAGTTTTCGGAGTTCCCTCCGACTTCCTCATTCGGCTACAAGGAGATGCACGGAGCCTTGTCATTGGTCGTGTTTCATAGCCGTTCGAAGGGATAAAATTGCTCTTGCATCTTGGAACCAGATCTTCGAATACATATCTCCTTGATCTCTTGGGGATTCAAGCTTTCTATAAGTACAAGCACTTCTTAAAATAACTAAGGTTGTTTCCTCACTAGATAAACAAACGAAGTTATGTGTGTTAGAGGCACCATGTACATACTGAGCTAGCTTGCAATGAGGCTGACACTCTTAGGAAGTTTGTCTATTGGGAATCTGTATCTTACAAACAAGCGCTCTCACGATACATGTTGGAGTGCTTCCGCTGGACTCTCATGCTAGATGCATGGTTGTACGACTTTGTGGTGATGACAAATGTGCATGGCGTGTACTAACAAACATCCCTGACTCATCCCATCTCATCCTTGTTGAGCCCAGCAAGCCTCAAAACAAGGCAGACGACAAAGCTGCACTCTTACTTCACCCTTTGTCTCGACTATACAGCAAACCAAATGTTTACAACTTTCGATATCTCAAAATCAAGTTCGTTGTCCGACGGGAAGCCTCTGTCCCCGCCGACGTCACAACCCCGCCCCAAGAGAGCTCAAGTCTCACGCGCCTGTGATTGGTGTCGATTGACTCGTGTAAAGTGCGATTCTACTCGGCCCTGTCGCAATTGCAAGCAAGCCAAGAGGGAATGTGTAAACACGGGTCGTAATGGCTTCAAGAGCGTTGCTGCGGCTACAAAGTAGGTCTTGGGCATCTGTGTTTGAGTACAAGGTTAACAGGCGTGTAGGGAGGTTCAACGACTGAGAAGTCAGGTTCAGGAATTAGAGAATAAACTGTTAAGCTCATCGTCTTCGTTTGGGAAAGGTGATGCTGGCCGCAGACGAACACAAAGATGGAAGGGTGTGCGGGTCGATGGCGTCCAGTATGGGCCATCTTCACTCGCGTACTTTTCTCATCGACTATCAGCATTCATCAAGACGGATTTGGAGCCGAAACCCTCAATCAAGTCAAATTTATCGCCTCCACCAACACCATCTAACTGCAACCGCCTTCAACGTGAACAACAAGACGCGTTGCTCGACCTTTACTGGCAGGGCTACCACGCCATTTACCCTGTGATCGAAGAGGCCGCGTTCCGACGACATTATGATTCCCTTTGGCAAGAAAATATGAGACAAGCATGCCCACTGGTAGACGTCGTGATTGCGCTATGTATTCAATTCGGCTCCTCATACACAGCTGCCGATACGCTTGTCATGCCTGATCAGCCTGGGTACGACTTTTACCTTCAAGCACAGCAGTCCTTGAGCTCTACCTTGGAGACGCCGACATACATGTCGATACAGTGTTACTTCCTTAGTGCCATATATCTCTTGGCCTTTAAGCAAACTAATTCAGCCTATATGATGGTGCGGACAGCAGTATCAGCAGCAGAAGCCATTGGACTGCAATTTGATGACAATGATAACAACGATACTCAGGTCAACGATGACAGCTCATCGAAGTGTCTTGGTTCCAGGATATGGCAATGTTTGGTCACATTAGACACACAGATCTCTATGGACTTGGGCCGTCCTTTCGCAGTAGCGAACATTCAACCACACGATCTACCAGAATCCGACGAGGTTGCCCAGGTTTCTGGTCCAAACTTTGACTTTCCTGAGCGATCCGATATTAACTGGCTTCATTTTGTACACGAGAGACAGCGTTTGTTCCGGATCGCTCGCGGAATTCATACTGAATTGGCGGCAGTGGTTGAGGACACTCTTGAAGAAATCGAACAGGCCGACTTTTACCAACATCCTGCATCACGAGAAAAATGCGCAAAATATCTGCACGGACAACTCAAGCATCTCAAAGCATGGGTTGAGGAATTACCAGACAGCCTCAAGACACCGAGGGTACAAGGCGTACCGTTCTCAGTTGACCGTTCCAAACTTGATCTTAGCCAGACAGAGCCGCTATGGCTACAAAGGCAGCGCCTGGTCTTGGAACTGGACTATCACTCTCTCGTCATAATGCTCACTCGGGCATTCAACTCTTTTCTGCCGACGCCGGCTCTCGGTACTTTTAATAGCGACAACCACTGCATCACCTGTGTCAACTCTGGTATCATGATGACACTGATACTACATCAGATTCTCAGTGGTTCAGAAATCCTTGCTGGCTTTTTTCAAGTTGTTGGCTGGCAACGCACTGCAACATTCACGCTAGCTGGCTTCGCCTGTGGTTATCCCATCTGTCCGTTGTCTCCTATAGCACGAAAGACATTGCCACAAGCTGCACGAGTCTTTGAAATGTCTGGCAGTCGAAAAGATGCGCAGTTGATCGACAGCCTCAAGACAAAATGTTTTGAGATAGTACAGGTTTTCTGCAATAGAATTGGTATACCTACGCCTGTAACAACACCAGCTGATGCCGACAAGGACGCAGAGACTACAGACGAGTTGATGGAGCCAAGTAGCTACCAAGTCATGAGTATCGGGGAAGAGGCTCTGACCAATGCTGGTTTCGACAACATACTGAACAGTGAGCTCTGGACAACAGACTCGCCGGGTGGGCTTTTATGGGGCGACTTGATGAAGGATTTGGACTCGGGCTTGGCATCGTCACTCGGTCATATTGGAGTACAAGATCAGGACAGTGTTTAAGTTGAGGTCACGTCAAATATTGACCCTGCCGCGTGGAAAGAGACTGAGTTTCTGCTTAAGAATAAGCTAGTCATCATTATCATTAAATTTTAGGTGCTAAAGTACGGCTTGATCTGCTCTTCAGACCAGTTCCAAAAGAATTCTGCCATGCCAGTGCCACCTTCAGACTCGGGCAGAGCTCCCTTTTGCACGTCGGGGCGGATGGGCATGAAACGGCCCCAAGGAACCACTTGAAGCTGTTAGTGTAATGTCTCGTTGTCAAGTGATGCAGTACTTACCCCATATACCAGAGTTCTCAGTGGTGATTTCTTCCGAAAAGGCGGCAAACAGTTCCGTGTAAGCGCCGTTGATGGAAGGATATGTGGTAAACATCCTAGGATAATACATGTACCAGGGCGAAGTACGGTCCAGTTCACTTGCTAGGTTGCCAGGGTTAAGAGACTAGTCTGTCAGTACATGATCTCCTCTGAGAATTTGCATGACGTACCACGCTGACGATACCATCATTCTTGTATTTCCTGGCAAATTCGGTGTTGTGGTAATAATTGCCGGCCTTGCTTGTAGCATACTTGTGCATCAGGTTTCGCGGCTGATGATAATCAAGGTTATCACGTTCAAATCCATTTTTGGGCGACAGCACATCAGCAGCTGAACTTGACACCCAAATCACACGGACAGAGTTCTTGGGCGCCGACTTGGCAGTTGACTGAAGGAGAGGGGTGAGATGCTTGGTGAATAAGAAATGACCCAGACAATTGACTCCAAGTTGGAGTTCATATCCTTGCTCCGTCTTTGAACCCTCTGGTGGTGTCATGACGCCAGCATTGTTGAATAGAATATCGAGTTTGGTCTCTTGTGCAAGAAACTCCTTAGCCGAAGGCCCGATAGTTGTCAAGTCTGCAAGATCGAGCTTGAGAAACTTGATGGAACCCTTGGATGCAGGGTGTTGCTTCTTGATGCCTTCAATAGCATCGAGCCCTTTCTTTTCGTTACGGGCAGCTACCCAGACAGTAGCATTCTTGCTGTAGAGAACCTGGGCGATCTCACGACCAACACCCGTGTTTGCTCCAGTGACAATGGTGACCTTTCCTGTGAGATCAGGGACATTGGACTCGGTGAAATGAGGCTTGGGAGGAAATGCCTGGCTAATGGCGTCGAGAGGCTTTGCTGGGAGCGGCATGATGAAAAATGACTTTGTTTATCTACGTTCAAGTATCGAGTTGGTTGATAAGTCCAAGATGTCTCGTTGATAAAGAAGCGTCCATTACCTCATTCCAGCACGGGGTAATAAACTCTCCGTAGCGCGGGGCAATTAATGAACTGCCCGAGAACCGAGTTTAGCCTAGAACATTTGATGCTGGCGATGAGTTTCATGGCTTGATATTTACAGAGTCTATAAGCAATAAAAATGAAGCTATCACTGATATAATTCATCCTATAAAATGCAGTTCTCACAATAATGTCGAGCGCCACATTTGTCTTGAGTGCTTACGTCGTAGGGCTCGGCCATTGGATATTACTTGCATGAGTGGCTACCTGCGAGAGTACAGAGGGAGTGGAGAGCCTTTAGGTGGTACAACTACACAAGATCATACATATAGTTCTTTCTATTTACTTGCGTCGGTAACATGACAGTGAAAGAATAAGATGTGACAATGATATACATCACGTTGGTTCAATGATTGGAAAGCTTCTTAACAAGCATTGGCCTCCTTGTTGGTGACATGCTTGCCCAGCAACAAAGACCCCTGTCATACTCTTTCAGCATGTCACTGACGAAAAACAACAAACAACAGCGCTTTTCATCCCATCAGACAAAGAATTGCCCACGTGACTAGATGGAAACACCGTGGATAACGCTTCCTCCCGTCTCAGCCCTTACTAGAAGTTAGGCCTACCCCATCAAGTTAAATTCATTGGACACAACCCTGGTCACCAGCCACGGAACCCAGAGCCTCAGCAGCCTCATCGGATGGAGATCGGTGGCTTGCTTGTCTTTAGTTGACTTCCAAGGTTCCGTCTGAACTTCAACTTGATCCATGCACAACGGCCCGACGTAAGCTCTCGATACCCTCACTTACTTACTCTGAGTTTTCCATCTTGACCGCGATTCCATTTTTAATCTTGTATCGCTATCTCCACTATCGTCCATCAATCGCTCTCCGTTCATGCCGCGGTTCGTCAACTGCAATCGACCGACCGCGGGACCTGCGCGACCAACCATCCTCGTCCATATCAAATCGCGTTGATCTACGATCCGATTAATTATATCATCTCAAGTACGGACACGCCATCATTCGGGATATGCTTTGATATTGGCGACCAACGGCGCATTCTTTCTCTTTGCCGCGATCGCATTCCATTGTTTTTTTCCATCACAAACGGCCCCAAGCGCTCCATACCGTTTGCTTGCGCATTTACCTTTTACCCCCGCTGTAAAAGGTGCCGTCGTGCCGTAGCTTCTCCCGAGACGCTCACTCTCCAAACTTGTTTCTGTACAACTCTGCACAGCTCACACCAGCAACGCCGTCGTTATGGGTACCCCTCGTAAGCTCCCCCAGCATTCCTTTCCTCATGCCCTTCCCAATTTCAGCACTCTAATCATATCGCGTGACAGTGACTTCTGAAGAGCTCAAGCGCTATACCGCCATCATCGATGATATCCTCGAAACGTCCGATTTGGAAACAATCTCGCGAAAGAAGATTAGACAGGGTCTGGAGAATGCCCTCGGTGGCCAGGATTTGAGCGAGCAAAAGGTATGCAAGACAAACACGCCTGGCGTCGCTCCGCCATACTGCACACCATGGCATGATCTTGCGCTTGTGGGCATTCGTTCTTGCTGACACATGCACAATAGAACGCCATAAAGCGGCTGATCGAGGCTCGCTTTGATGCCGTCTCTGGAGCTGATACCGGCATTACTCCTCCAACAACTTCGGACTCGCTCGCCGCCAACGGGACCTCCGATGTGGGCGATACAGAACAATCTGCGACTCCTGAACCTTCGCGAAAGAAGGTCAAGAGATCATCATCGGCCGAAGATGCGGATGCTCGACTCGCTGCTCAACTCCAAGCGCAGGAAAACAGCCTAGCTAGAGGGCGCAAGACTCGAGGAGGTGACAAGCCGACCAAGAAAAAGGCAGCACCACGCAAGAAGAGCGCAAAGAAGGTCAAAGCCGATGACGACAGCGATCTGGAACCAGCCGATGGCGAGACTGGCAAGAAGAGAAAGGCTGGCGGTGGTTTCCAAAAGCCATTTAACCTGAGCGAGACCCTCTCGGAGCTGGTTGGCGAGACACAAGTATGTCCAGACATCATTTTTGAGGTATAATGCTAATACATAAACAGCTATCCCGACCTCAAGTGGTCAAGAAGCTCTGGGAACACATCAAAGCCAACGATCTCCAGGACCCAAAGGACAAGCGACAGATCATATGCGACGACAAGATGCATGCAGTCTTCAAGCAAGCTAGGGTAGACATGTTCAAGATGAACAAGGATATCGGCAGCCACCTTTACCCCGTCGAAGAGTAAAGAGCAAGCAACTACTTCTACAAGAACGGATTCTACAGAGATTCCCATGACAGCGTTTTGGGCTCGCGGCGGCGTAACCGGTATTCATGATTTGCTCATGTTTCATTTATTCTCTTTGGCGGCGATTAACAGCATAGGAAAAAAAGGGGAGCATACCGGGGTAACTTTTGGAAGGAATATGGAGGCCCCGATGGAGAGTGACCCTTGAGAGTGCACAACGACAGGATGTGTGCAGGTTGTTTCTTGGTAAATTTGGGCTCGAGAGCTCTTGATGGGTAGCTGAACGCATCGAACTGGTATCCACTGGGTTAGATACTATATAGTTTTGGCCAAGCGAAATTTACTCATAACTAGCACCTAACTGTGACTGATTGAGCATGTTTGGGGATATTCAGTGAACAAACATCAAGGCATCCTTCTTATCGACAGTCTAAAAGTTTAAACGAAATAGGCTCAGTAGGCTAGTATCGATAATGATATATCTAATATACCATGAGTAGGTAGAATCTCTGATCATGGTGAACCTGTGAGTCAAACAATCCCATGTCACTCTAATCAGCCAAGGCATTTATTCTGGCCGGTGACTCTAAACTTCAAATGACAGCCAAACGAGAACCAATCAAAGTTGTCAATTCATGCATCCCTTGTTCGGCGAGTCCTTACAAAGATTACTCAGACACCGCCACAGACTCTGGTAGAAGTGGCTCAACGCCACATCCCCCACGGAGGGCACTTTCCGTCACTTTGAATGAAGTTCTGCCCCGCCATAAGAGACGACAGACTCTCGATTTAAAATCTAGTCGACATCATCACTTCTTTCTTTGCATTTCTCCTCGAAACTACCAAAATTCGCCATCCTTAACCATCACATCGTCTTCGGAATCTCGCTGCGAGTTCTATCATAGCTTTGATTTGTCTGTAACTCATAGACTCCATCCCCTATCAAGCTACCACATCTCAACAATTCGACACTTCTCGTGCGGCCGAGCGACATAAGCAGAGCTCTATCTTCGATCTTCACCCTACCCACGACCAAATTTCACCTTCTGGGAGCTCAAAGCTTCTAGCCATGTCTCCACCAGAGGGAGACAACAACACTGGAGTGTCAGCCTCCGATTCCCAACCCCAAGGTGACGGCCAGCGCAACAGAGGACGAGGCCGAGGCAAAGGAAACCAAAATCGACGAGGCGGCCAACGGCGAGGTCGTGGTGGTAACAACGCCAACGTCCCAAATGTCCCTGCCAACCCAGCTGCACAAGACGTTGCCGCCGCGGCTTCACGCGCACATGCCTTAGCTGCTAGTAAAGCTGCCGAAGCTGCCGAGGACGACGATGATGCCGAAGTGTGCTTTATTTGCGCCAACCCGGTTGCTCATCATTCTATTGCACCTTGCAACCACACGACATGCCATATTTGCGGCCTGCGCATGAGGGCTCTTTATAAGACAAAGGACTGTGCTCACTGCCGTGTATGTCCCCTCTTCATGCTCTCAACAGAGTGCATCACTGACAACTTTCCAGACCCCTGCTCCCTATGTCATATTCACCGACGACCCCGAGAAGCGTTTCGAGGAGTACTCAGAAAAAGATATCACTACTACCGACAGCAACATCGGTATCAAGTATACGCAAGAGGATATTGTCGGCGACACCGTACTTCTTCTGCGATACAACTGTCCCGAACCGTCATGCGATTTTGCTGGTCTTGGCTGGCCTGATTTGCACCGCCATGTTAAATCCGCCCACAAAAAGCGCATGTGTGATCTATGCACTCGTAATAAGAGAGTTTTCACACATGAGCATGAGTTGTTTGCAGACAAGGAACTAGAAAGGCATATGCGTCATGGAGACGACAAGCCTGGCGCGGCGGACCAGACGGGCTTCAAGGGACATCCACTTTGTGGGTTCTGTGGAGAGCGTTTCTACGATGACGATAAGCTGTACGAGCACTGTAGAATGAAGCATGAACGCTGCTTTATTTGCGACAGGCGAGATTCGAGACATCCCCACTACTACCTCGACTACAACGCTTTGGAAGAACATTTCAAGAAGGACCACTACCTCTGCGGCGATCGAGAATGTATGGAAAAGAAGTTTGTCGTCTTCGAGTCCGAGCTGGACTTGCAGGCTCATCAGTTGAGCGATCACGGCGGTAAAGCGACAAGTAGAGACGCGCGAGTCGTCAACATTTCGGGTTTCGACATCCGAACACCATATCAACAGGAGAGAGGAAGCGGTGGTGCCGGTGGAAGAGATGAAGGAAGACGTGGTGGCAGAGATGGGCGAAGAGGAGGAAACAGAGGCCGGGACCCTAATGCGGAACCGGTTCCTGTCAGCTCAGCCCAGCCTCTACGACGTGACGAAATTGCTTTCCAGCGACAAATGGCCATCCATTCTGCACAGTCAGTTTCGAACCGTACTTTTGGCGGAGCTTTGTCTACTCCTACACCAGCGCAAGCCTCATCACAATCTCGTGGTGGCAGCTCATCGAACACGCCTCGCGCCAGTCAGACCAACCTTGCTAATCCCATAGAGTCCGCTACTGTCGACCCGGCCAACCTCAGCCCCGAAGAGCGTGCTCGTCTTGTGCGCCATGGTGCTGTTGTCGAGCGAGCCTCAAACCTCCTCGGCAACGACACCCAACGAATGGCCACATTCCGAAGCCACATCTCCTCATACCGACAAGGCAGTCTTACTGCTCCTCAGCTTATTGATGCCTTCTTCACCCTCTTTGCCGACACTTCCTCAAACGCTCTCGGTACTATGGTACGAGAAGTTGCGGATCTTTATGAAGACAAGAGCAAGGCTGAAAACCTTCGCAAAGCCTGGCAGGATTGGCGAGCTATCAACGAGGATTACCCCAGCTTGCCTGGCCTGAGTGGCATGCATGGCGCAACCTCGAGTTCAAGTGGTTGGGCTGGCGCGGCATCGGCCAACCCAGCTGTTCCCAATGCCAAGGTCACCCAAAAGTACTCGAACCGTGTTCTCAAGCTCAAGAATAGTACAAGACTTGGAGGCCCGGCTCCCGTATCTTCAAGTGGTGCGTCATCATCATGGGCTGGTCGTCCCGCCGTCAGCGCCCCGCCAGCATCCTCCAACGCATTCCCATCTCTCCCCTCCTCCAGCAAGAAGTCATCTGCATCTAGCTCCAACTGGACGACTCCCACTCCCTCATCGTCATCACAATCCACGACTCTCAACCGCCCTCGCCCTGCTCCCCGTCCTACCGGCGAAGACGCTTTCCCAGCTCTTCCCGCGGCGCCAAAGCCCACAACCACAATCTTTGGTTACGGCAACGGCCGCGCCGTACGACGTGACTACGGAAACCGCGAGACAAACTTCCAATGGGGCAGCGGTCCGAGCACGCCAGCTGATGAGGAGCCCGCCGATGAAGAAGCGGGCGGTAAGAAGAAGGGTGGCAAGAAGGGCAAGAAGGTTCTTGTCCAGTGGGGTTAAACGTATATAAATTGGATCAGTTTGTACAAGTGCACTCATCAATAGGCAGAATAGCGTCGGGTTTTACTGGATAAATCAAGTGATGAAGCAAGGCGATTTGGCGTTGAAGCACTCCCGGTGGAAGGTTGACCGATGGAAATGGTAGGACGGATTATAACAAGACTGGAACTTTTGAGCGTCTCGGTTCAGATTCATCAGCGATATATTTCGGTATGTACTATTTAGATATAGTAACAATATAGCCTGTCCATATCATATTTGCATTCACAAGCTAGACGAGTCACTCATGTGCCCGGCTGCAGATGGGAACGAATATAAAGTGTTAAAACAGATTCGCCCAATTTTTTAGGTCTCAAACTTCCCTAGTAGCAGCAGAAAAGCTGACCTTCAAACTTCGAAATATTTGCTAGTTATACGTAACTTTCAAAGCTACAGAAGACAACGTCAGTAGGGCGGTTCATGAAACAACCGGAATCTCACACATTCAAAAGTGATATCTGCTCAGCTGGCTTCCATTTCTTGGTACTTCAAAAAACCTTAGGATTTATAAATGGATAACCTAAAAGTTTGTTTAAATGACATAAACTGGCTGACGAATTTCATCTCTTACGCCTCTAGCAACCAACTTTTCTACCACCCAAGGGTCAATCTTCTCCCTCTAGCCTCGACCAAAAAATATGTTTCCCGGGCAGTACAATCAATGCAATGCCGTCCTATGCAATAGACGTTGCCACGGATCCTGGTTAGAGAGCCGCGGGTTCGTAGTATTCACGGAAACGGTCGGTCTTATCCCAGCGTATTGCCCAGACGACATTCCAACAGATTAGCAACAACGAAGGGAATCGCACCGTCCAAAAGGCAAGATAGCCATCAGGCAAAGCCCCCACGTTTCGTTTGAGTGCCTCGGGCATGTCTTCGTAGTGGTTCTTCTTGTTGCGCAGAGCACGAAGCAGGTCAAGGAGGCGTGCCCCATTGTACTTGCGCTGCTTACCGAGGGAGTCCACAAAGTCGCGCGGCAGTGCCTTGAGAAAGTCACCTGTCACATCAGAGGCGTGGCTCTCGAGCTCAGCCAGTGCCGATGATGGGGGGTCTCTCGGCTCCTTCTCAAAGTGATCCGATACGTCGCACAAGAATGAGAGCCTTTTTCTTGCTGACCAGAAGAAGGGGTGAGCCATGACCTCTTTAGCTGTTGGGCGACATTTAGGGTCTGCTTCAAGCATGGACGAGATGAGATCCGAGGCCTCACGGGAAAAATCACCAAGAGAGTCGAGAAGATCCAGGTTGTACTGGCCCTTTCTAATGTTGACTTCTCTCATGTAGCGATCACCGCAGTCAAAAGGATGCGAACCATTGGTCAAAACATAAAAGAAAACCAGCCCAAGCGAGAAAATATCGATGGCTCGGGTAGCACGTCGGGGCGTTGTGTTGTCGTCTGCTAAAACAGACCCGGAGCCGCTTTGTGTGCTCAGTTCCATCATGGCACCCTCTCGAGCGTCGTCATCGAGCAGAAGCTCGGGAGCACGCCAACCAGAAGTTCCTGCTGCACGACCCGTAGTCGCACCAAAGGATGATTGGCCGCCCTCCAATTTCTTGCACAGTCCGAAATCAGATACAAGCAATCTTGGCTTGCCATCCTTGCCCTTGTTGACAAGAATATTTTGTGGTTTGAGATCACGGTGGACGATGCGGAGCTCATGTAGATGACTGATTCCGTTGGTAATCTGGTAGAGAACGTTTGGCAAATCATGTCGCCCAGCATTTGCAAGGTCACGGAAGTAGTGTGGTCTCTCGATAACGTCAGCCAATGAGGCGGCACACCGCTCCAGCGCGATGTAAAGGAATCCATCGCGGATTTGCTGCGAGTAGTATCGGATAACTAATGTGGTCAGAGCTGGTTACTTGCTAAAGAAACAGAAAAACGTACCATTGGGATGATCGTCACTCTCTCTCAGGAGTCTAGTCTCTTGAGAGGCGATGTCATAAAACTGAATCAACATACGCTTGACAGCTACCGCACGACCATCGAACTTGCCGGCAAACACCAACGTGCCGTTGCTTCCTGTGCCCAGCTGCTCATCTGTGTTCACCTCAATATTTCCCATACGAATAGTAGAGCCCGTCACAGATTGCATGTCATCATGTACCGTCATAACATCAGGTTCAAGACTGGGTCTTTCGCCCAGTTTCTTGGCATTGTTCACGGCGTCCTCAACAGTAGCTGAGGCGGGGTCATCGCCGCGAGACTGAGAACCCTCTTGGGCCCGGCCCTTTCGATGCTTGACACCACCACGTCTGCCTCTGTGTGCTTTTTTCTTCTTCTCAGGTGGTGCGCCATTTTGGTTGGCGTTGGCTGGCGTGTTCTTATTCTGGCTTTGGTTCTGGAGAGTGCTTTGCAAGTCATTCGCTATTTTGACGGGTGTTTCCACATTGCCTTCAGCAACCGGCTTCTTGGGCTTGGGGGTCGCTTCCCGGTCACTGAGCTCCACTTCCTTGACAGGAGTGTGTGGGAATGCATCAGGTTCCAATTTGGACGACTCGGGGGCTGGTACAGGGGGCTCTTTTGTACTCTCCTCAAGCTGTTTACCGAGTATTTCGGGCTTCACTTCTTCGGAAATAGGCTCGGGTGTACTGTCAGCGTCGATGTCCGTGCCAGTGCTCTGTGCATCATCAACGAAATTCTCATTGACACTGTCGGTTTCTGTAATGGCCAGAATGTCTTGAAGTTCTCTCCAAAAACCCCTACGTTTTCCACGCTTGAGGTGTCGACGGATATTTTTCTGGTTATAATACAGTACTGAGACAAAGATGATAATCACAACGGGGTTCGTGATGAAGTCTTTGATACTCTTGGCAGCACTGTCTGGTATTGATCTGAACTTGTCCAAAAGGGTGGGCTCATTCGCGAATCCAACTTCAGTATGGGGTTGAGAATCATGCTGAAACTCGTCATGGTCATCGTACACGTCATGTACTTCTGGGACCTCGATTGAGCCAGCAGGGAGACTAGGAGCGTGAAAGCTACCTCTCTTATCCGCGTTGCCAAGGTAATGGGTGCCTACCAAGACCTTGGAAAGCTTTGTTTGGTTGAGCGTATCCCAAGGAGGAGCAATGTCCCACCAGTCGGAACGAGACATCTGAGCCACAGGTGCATGTGCAATGAGAGGGTACAGTTGGCCAGACATGACATACCAGCCTCCAGCTCGAGTCTGGTTCAGGAAAATGCTATTACTGCGCATTCGGTCTTCTGTCTCATCCTCTGCTGGCATTGGTGGCTGGGGGAGGACGACAAGATCAGGGTTGCTCTCAGATGTAGCGTCACCTGGTCGGCATACATCAAAGACTCGGGCAACAGGTGCTGCAAAGTGCTCGCTAAAAACGGGCACTTTTTCGGATCGTGTATAGTCAAAGGCATAGACCTTGCCATCATGTTGGCTGGTGATGTATTTCTTGTCAAGGGAAGAATGATGTTGCTGGAAAAGGTCGCTGTCGTAGTTGTTGGGGCTCCACTCGGAATATTTGAGGGTAGCAATAGGAAGACCGTCATCGCGTCGCTGAATTCCAACAGTGTATTCGGTTCTTCCCAGTGTGATGGTGCCTGTTGAGCTACACTCCAAGTTACCTGCATCGTATAAGGTGTCGGGACGTGAGCAGCTCTCGGCTTCGTTAACATGAGACCCTCCAGAGCCGAACCACTTCAGGACTCTTCCACTTGCGGCATCGAGGGTGATCATTGTCGTCTTTTTGTCGCCAGTATAAACGACGGGAGAATTATCGTCGGCGTATGGTGCTAGTTCTTCGACAAGCTTCTTCATGGTGAAACCAGTCTTGATGAAACCATGATTTGAGTCTGGTGCCCACATATAAATTCCACCGTCTCGATTGGGTTCAACGGCCCAAACGTAATGGTCGACTGCACGGTAGTTTTCATCGAGGGTAGATTCCTCGGATCGGTAATGTTTGGTCTCTATCATAGGTTGGTCGACTTCGAGATGCCAGAGCGTTTTTCCAGTTCGTCTATCGTTGGCGTATAGGTCTCCGTCGACGGTCGCCAGAAGCACAAAGTCTTCTACTTCCCAATCCTTCAGATTCCGCGCAATCTGCGGCGAGGCCAGTCCAGATGCAAAAGCGCTGCTGGACCGAAGATATGAAGGGTTTGGTGCTCCCACGGACCTCGAGTCCGGAGCCAAAGTTGCGAGGGCGCTCGCATCGTCAGGAATGCGTTGATTATCTCTCTTTCGGTTCTTTCGGGTGTCTTCTTTTTGGCGAGGCTGGCTGGCTGTGAAAGGTCGTTTTACTTGATTGACGGTTTCACGCGCCTTGGCCGCGTCAATAGACGTGACGGCCCATTGAACGGTATCGTCAGACGGGTGACTGCCAGCGGGGCGTTGCAGTTCGCTGACCTGTCGGTGCTGCTGCTGAGCATCGACAAGTTGCAACCAGGGCAGGAGTATAACAACAGCAACCAAGGCGAAGAGTTTCTTCTGCTGGGGTCGACGTCCCTCGCCAGGAGGTCGTCGCAGCATTTTGGGCCAAGGTTAACGCTGCGAGCGATCACATAGGACCGCGGCAGCGGAAGACGGGGTTGTTCGGTCAAGCCGTTGGTGAATGCGGAGTCGGATTCGAAAACGGCGGGTAGCGTTAAGGGGCGTTGAGATACTGGTCGAAGGCTCGGTCGCAGGTTATATCCAAGATGATGAAATAAATGAATGAAGGGTTGGAATGGAATACGGGGGAAAGGTTGGGCAGGGAGTCCCAGCACAAAACGCTTGCTTTTTGCCCTGCCCTGGCCTGGCTTGGCTTGGACCTTCCGTCCGTCGCTGACACCACTCAAGGGACGGAGGGGGCAGGCACGTTTCTCAGAGTGGGCAGGTTGACCGGCGTGGCACGGACAAGAAGGTCAGGGACTGACGAGGAAGGGGGAGGGGAGCTTCACTGTGGCTTGAATAAGTTTCGGGGGGACGAAAAAGATTGACCACTAACAGCGGAAGAGACGAAATCATTTGGTCAGTTTGTGTTGTTGAAGGCGCATTATTTACAGTGTTATTTTCTGCATCTTCCACTCGGCAATCAATTATTCTGCTCTCCTCCGAGTCAAGGTATGAAGGCCGTATTCTGTACGATACACACTGTATGCGATCCAGACCTTTCTTTACAGTGATGGAGGTTTTACTAGTGGGTAGTAGAAAAGATGGCTTCTAAGCTTAATGAGAGTGCAAAAATAAATAACAAAAGATTATAGCTTAAATAGCATAAACTGACTGGCTAATTTCGTCTCTCGTACCTCGAGCGGGCAACTTTTCCGACCTTGAGGGTCTTGTCTAGGACTGGGCGTACAGTGAGACATGAGAAAGACACGCCGATATCTAGGGATTACTCGAGCATCCAAGACAAGACCCAATTCTAGCTAGTAGACCGTTAAAGGTATTCTCCTTGCATTGTTACCAGGCGTGGAAAAGAACAAAGTCAGACAGCACAGTATACAGAGTATACTACGGAGTGATGGGAGTGGTAGCCATTCGGCAGCTGTATTGCAAACCCTTTTTGAACTGGTTCGCGGGGAATCGGGTTGCTACACTTTATCATCCAATCAATGGTTAGAGTCTTGCATTAGTAACAGTTTCAAAAGATTGATATTGGTGATGATAATCGTTAACCTTCCTGATTGACCTGATCTTGTTACACGGTTGAGGCAATGCAGAAGCTTGAGACTTACGTCTGTGGTGCCGAAAGTCAATCAACTATACCTAGGTATCGAAGGACTACAACTGTTAAACCGAAAAGACAAAGAATAATCACCAAAGCTTCGCATGTACTACCCTGTCAAAGCCAAGTCTTTTGTTGGACTGTGTCTATTCTATTCTATTCACTTATCGTCTTCTTTTTTGTGGGCTGGATTCGCTTATTGCTACCCCCCGGATCGAATGGTCTGTGCCTGCGGGGACCTATTTACTAACGTAGGTTCCGTCCCACTCTCCCTTGAATGGTGCAATTTGTAGCAATTTATCCAACCTCAAAGCTCAAACTCTAGGGTAAAGCCAGTCTCATCAGCATCACCAACCACTGTCCTATACCACGAATTGACATTTTCTGTTTCCGTATTCTTTATTGGGATAGCTCCTCAGTATTTACCTGATGGCCCGATTATATGAGCGAATTTAAAAGACACCGAATGCATGTATCAACACTCACAGCAACATGTGGACCTTTGATCTGCAGACTACGAACAAGTCATCAATGCTTCTCTCAAATATACAGTTCAAACAGTTGACCGCCATCTTGTCGACATGACGAAACTGCAAGATTCCACTTGGCAGCTATACATACTCTCATATACATACAATCTAAACCTATCATGTATTCAAAGCCTCATTAAAATCTGTGTGTCTCCAGCTAGGGCACACCTCCCTTGAACTCACATACAACCCATGCTCTATCCGTGTCAACCCTGCTTATCTTGAGCAGCCACCATCGTACGTCCCGGCCCTTGTAGGAAAGGATGCGCAAGCTGTAAAATCAGAGGTGACGCCAGCTCGGAACCCCTACATAGAGTGATGACCTCAGCTCAAGGGCACATGAATGGGATGGAATGTGCGTGCTCTTAGCTCTGCCGAGCATCCTCCATCCTCATCTTGGCATTGCTGAGTGCCACATCTAGTTGATCTATCCGCCTCAGCATTTCACCTTCGCACGTCGGTGTGTATATTATGAGCTGCTTGATGAACAAACCCAACACTGGTCGAAGCTCGTCGAAGCAATCTTTGAATCGATCGCCAAAGCCGTCCCTCACCACGCTCTTAGGTTCCAAAGACAGCACAGTGATGAGTTTGGATAAGTTGATGCCGAGCTTCCGAAATGTTAGCTTGTCATTTCTCAAGGGCTTGTGTGAGACACGAATATCGCAAGGGTCGTGACGTACCGAGTCAAAGGCCGAGCAAATGCCCCCTTGATCCTCCCAGCTGAAAAGCATCGTGGGAGGACGGCTAATCGTTCTGGATATCTCCTGAATCTCATCAACCATGTTTTGGCAGCGCAAGTATGTGTTCTATGTAAAAGTCAGCCCAAGTAAAGTGATACTGTAGTAAAAGGCAAAACGCACTCCAATAATCTGGACCTTTACACCGTCGCCTGCAATTTTGTCCGCTTGCAGCATCACGTCTGACGCTAGGCGTCGTATCCCTTGCATGGCATTCTTGAGGTCCTCTGGGATCACCCCAGTAGAACTGCGAGAAGGAGGTTCTGGAATGGGAATCTGGTCGACAATGAGGTCGATGACGGGCTCAACAATTGTCTCGACACTTGGTTCAATAATTGGCTCAACAAGAGGGTCGACAAGTGACGCAACAACTGGTTCAATGGCTGGTTCGATGTCTGTCTCGTCGATAGGGTCGATAACTGGTTCGGCAGCCAGTTCAATACTTGGCTCGACGATGGGATCAGCAGCAGGTTCGAAAATAGGGTCGATAACTGGTTCAATGACTGGTTCCACGACTGATTCAATAATTGGTTCGACAATAGGGTCGATAACAGGGTCGACGAGTGGTTCGATAATAGTGTCAACAGCCGGTTCGTCAAACGGTTCAATAACTGGCTCGACAATAGGGTCGATGGCTGACTCGATAATGGGATCAACAGTCTGTTCAATGTCTGGTTCAATAATTGGCTCAACAACTGGTTCGATAATAGGGTCAACAGCTGGTTCAACAACTGATTCAATAACTGGTGCGATATTTGATTCCAGAATTGAACCGACAATTGGCTCGACAATCGGGTTGATAATGGGAGGAACTTCCTCAGATTCTGGTATTGGAAGCGTTGAAGCGACAATTGTGGTTATAGCAGATATGCTAGAGAGGACAAATAATGTGACTCGCATGATGGACTGCGATGCCCTTGACTTGTCAGATCAGGGAGTCAATTGATATTCTGCCACCGGAGCAGACGCCACTGTAGAATAAGTCGAGAAGAACGTAACCCTTCACAATGTAGAGTTGAGAGTCAAACGTAGTAAAGCTGAGGATAGAGCAAGATGACCAAAACATCACAAGAGTTGCTCGTCAGGCAGATGCTTACTTTTATCATTTCTACTCCCCCTTTCTAGAGTTGTCTTTGATATTAGCCCAACGGACATCTGGATGTAAGTGAGATCGCATTTCTTGGCCGAGTACATTTAATATGAAGTGGCGGATTTAAATGGCCAGCAGCGTGGCCATCCGGTTCGGCCGGCTCCATTGCGTAGTCATTTATAACCCTTCTCCTTGGCAGCGGTCCGCTCATGTAGCACGAGTGTCCCGGCATTAAAGCAGAGTAATTGCTTGTTGCAGGCCTGGACTCTGGTTGAGGATTAGCGTAGAGAAACATGGCAATGGAAACGGCGTTGTCTCGGATGATGGATTGTGCACTAGATACAAAACGCTAAGCAACCAAAAAAAAAAAGATCTTGTGTAGTCTTGTGCAAGTGTTCTGAATGGCTATGAAAGTGCGAGTGATATGACTTGTATTGTGTCAGTAAGTATTTCATGAAGAGGTTGGCACTTAGAACAGCCAAGGCTGCGGTATGTTAGACCATGAGGACATGAACAAAAGACACCACACATGTGAGACAGTCACGAGTATCCCTAGTGGGAAAGTGCACAGAGATGGACAAACATAGATTACTCCAAATAATGCTTTTAGAGAGTCCAAGAACTGGACCTATCCTTCTTTTGAACATGACAAAGAATTTCATTACGTGACCTCTCGCCCTGACCAGTTTTCTACCGAGATACAAGCAAATCACTCCCATGCAAATGCAGCGAAGCCCTCTAAGCGAGCACCTCCTCACTCTCCTCAATCACCTCCTCAACAATCTCCTCAATCACCCGATCCTCATCTGATGCTGTATCCAGGGACTTTGTGTAGGCCTCTAGCAGAGGAGCGTGAGGATCCTTTGGTAGGCCGAGAACCTCGCGCTCTTCCAGCACGTCGGCCTCCATAGACTCGCGCCAGCTGTGCCACTCCTCAAGCATACGGCGACGAGCCTCGACAACGGCCAAATCAGCAGAAGCACCACGGTCGGCATCTTCTTGCTCAAAGACACGGCTGTATTCTCGGAGGTTCTTGCGGACCGCCTTCTGCTCCTCCTTAGTAAGGAGAGTAGCAGGGCGAGGGCGCCACGCGAACTGCTTGAACTTTTCAAGGGGCTCTTCTCGCAGAGCCTCACCCTTGAAGTCGTAGATATGGTATCCGTTTTCCATCTATCACGTATTAGCATAAAACTTGAAAGATTATGAAACTCAACTTACAGAGTGCTTCCAGGCAGATGCCCAGGAGGCGACGAAACGACCTGAGGGGTCCCACTCGACATCTGTGACGCCGTAGTGATCGGCAGTGTTCATAGCCTGGAGGTTGGCGGTAAGGTCCTTGTCGGACTCGGGCTTCTCGCCCTCAAAGTCGAGGTCGAAGAAGTCGAGGTCGGAGCTCTGTGTGTTGGCAATGGTGGCGATAACAACAAAACGACCACGAGGTGACCAGTAAATGGCGTTGCTGTTCTTCTTGTCGAGTGTTCGGAGGTGCTTAAAGTTACCCACTTGCTGGCCCTTCTTGGCCTTCTCGGGGCAGAAGAAAGAGACGGCAGTCTTGGGAGCGACGGCAGTGACGCCTACAGGCTCGGTTGTGGAGATGATGGCGAATCGGTCACCCTTGGGTTCCCAAGCAAAGTTGATGACGGTATCCTTGATGGTGTCAACGACCTCAACAGGGACACCCTTCTCCTTGACTCGGAAGATCTCAAGAGTTGTGGCTTGAGACTTCTTGGACTTTGAGTGTCGGTCAACCTTGACACAAATGTAGGCAGCGTCGGATTGCCAGTGAAGCTTGGCATCGCTGACACTGAAGAGGTTGAGAGATCGAACAACCTCTTTTGAGGGAACGCTCATCAATCCAACCTTGGCGGGGTTGCTGCCAATTTCAGGAGTCCAGTAACAGAAAAGCTGCTCGTATTCCTTGACGCCGTCACGTTTGGGGGTAGCGGGAGCCCAGTCAAAGTCCACAACACCATCGATCTTGATGGAGGTCTTGTCGAGAAGGTTCATGCGGGGAAGCTCGTAGACGGAGATGGACTGGCCGGGGTTGAGACGGGCAACGTACTTGTCGTCGGCAGACCACTTGAAGGCAGGCCATTGCATCTTAGGCGGGGGCTTGCCATCCTCCACCTTGGGGGGCTCGAGGTTGGCGAAAGATCGAAGGGGGGTAGCGGTAGCGATGTCCCAGATAACGTAGTTCTTGCCGTGGTCGTCGATGGAGAGAGCGGGGTGGCCCTCATCAGGGATAGAGATGGGTCGGTTGGACCAGGTGACGATGTACTTCTCACCGGGGGAGAAAGAAATCATGTTCACAAAAGGGTGAGCAAATCGAGCTTGTCGCGACCATGAAGCGCCACCCCAAAGCTGGACACCCTGAGCGTGGACAGAGGTAAGGTATGTACCCAGAGGAGACCACTGAATAAATGCCTCCGTCCTAGAGACCTATTAGTATAAATACGTATAATTTTGTCAGGTTGTTTTAAATTACCAAAATGGTCGCTCAACAATGTTCTCGGGCTGATCCTTCTCGTTGTTCCAGTAGATTCCGACACTGTCGCCACGGTACATGACGAACTGATCGCGGCCACGACCTGAGGGGTCCTTGAGGAACCATCGCAAGTGCTCCTTCTCGGTGAAGTCCTCGATCTGGGGCGGTTGGTAGGTCTCGTCGATGCGACCTTCTCGGCCGTAGCGCTCGATATCGGTGAACTTGTTAACGCGGAGAGTGTGCTTCTTGTCGAGGGGGGTGAGGTCGAGCTGGCGAGTAGCGGCGGCAGCCTCGGCGGGCGAGGAGTACTCGACAAAGGCGAATCTTTACGGGATCAGTTCCAAGCTCTTTATTATTCATTCCACGCACAACACCTACCGAAGAGACTTTCCATCGTCGCCCATGGGCATGTGTACAGAGTCCTCGCGTGTCTTGCCGACTGTGTTGAGCTTCTTCAACAAGAACTTGACAAGCTTGGGCTTCTGGTCCTCAGTGACCTGGGGAAGGCCATCGATAACGACAAAGTTGTCATAGCCTTGGTCTAGGGAAACCTCGAATCGTTCTCGCAGGTCGGAGATATCAATATCGTCATCGTTGAACTCGTCATCGTCAAGATCGGCCTCGCGAAGGTGGTCGAAAGAGGGTGCCATGATGGGCGATATGTGGTTGTTGGAGGGGTGCAAGAAAAAATGCCCCGCTCTCGAATCTAGATGTTTTTTTTCGAGGGTTTCAGAGGGTTCGGCTACCGGGCACAAGGTTTGCGAAAAAGGCCTTTATGCGCGCAGGAGATATGACCTGGAAGACACGCGGAATTCTGTCTAGAGCCGCGGAGAAGATCGCTAAGGAACGTGCGGAGTCTTGATGTTGCGGTGGCCAACCTAGTTCCAGCACAAATTTGGTGTTCTTGCTTCACTTTCCTGCGAATGTGTGCGTGATGCGGAGAAACTGTTGTCCCTCTTCCGAAATCGCGAAGTTCTCGTCGCGGGGCAAGTCACGTGTGGCTTTTCTGGCCTGGGGTGGAGGGGCTACGCTATCAAGCTGCTGAGATAGCTCCAGAAAAAAAGGCTGCAACGTCTACCCCAAGGCTGAAGCATATTGACCTTGACAACGACGATAACCTCTTACGTTTTTATAGGTTTCGCCGTGTTCAGAGTCACATTGTTTGCCCATTATGGTATGTGTACTTGTTTGGGGGGTTTTCACTCCCAAACTTTCCAACATTAATAGGGGAACAACATCTAACATATGCCCCTCCTTAGTCTTTCCAACCAACCCAAATTTTTGAGGAGGGCACCACCGAGGAGAAGGGTGAGAATGCTCGTCTCTCAGCCTTTGTTGGTGCTATCGCCGTTGGTGATCTCGTGAAGAGTACACTCGGTCCCAAGGGCATGGACAAGATTCTACAGTCAGCGTATGTTGCGCCCAACTTGCGGTCGACGAACCCCCCCCTTTTAACACGATGCTAGCTCCACCGCCGAAATCATGGTTACCAACGACGGTGCCACCATCCTCAAGTCGATCGCCCTCGATAACGCCGCCGCAAAGGTTCTTGTCAACATCTCCAAGGTTCAAGATGACGAAGTCGGTGACGGTACCACATCAGTTGCTGTCCTCGCTGCCGAGCTGCTAAGAGAGGCGGAGAAGCTGGTCGACAAGAAGATCCACCCCCAGACTATTATTGAAGGATACAGAATAGCCAGCCACGCTGCTTTGAAGGCTCTGGAGGGCTCAGCCGTCGACCACAGCAAGAACCCCGAGGCGTTCCGACAGGACCTCCTTGCCATTGCCCGAACAACTCTTAGTTCCAAAGTCCTCGCCCAGGATCGCAATCAGTTTGCCGAATTGGCTGTCGACGCTGTCCTCCGACTTAGGTCTTCCGACCTAAACCATATCCAAATCATCAAGAAGGCCGGAGGAAAGCTGAGCGATTCTTACCTTGACGAGGGTTTCATTCTTGACAAGAAGATTGGTGTCAACCAACCCAAGCGACTGGAAAAGGCCAAGATCCTCGTGGCCAACACCTCTATGGATACTGACAAGGTCAAGATTTTCGGTGCCCGTGTCAAGGTCGGATCAACAAGCAAGCTCGCCGAGCTCGAGAAGGCTGAGAAGGACAAGATGAAGGCCAAGGTGGAGAAGATCAAGGCCCATGGCATCAACTGCTTTATCAACCGACAACTTATCTACAACTGGCCCGAGCAGCTGTTCACCGATGCTGGTATCATGTCAATTGAGCATGCCGACTTTGACGGTATTGAGCGTTTGGCTTTGGTGACAGGCGGTGAGATCGCCTCCACCTTTGACCACCCCGAGCAGGTCAAGCTTGGCCACTGCGACACAATCGAGGAGGTTATCATTGGTGAGGATACCCTTATCAAGTTCTCCGGTGTATCCGGTGGAGAGGCTTGCACAATTGTTCTCCGAGGTGCCACAGAACAGCTCCTCGATGAGGCTGAGCGAAGTCTGCACGATGCTCTTGCCGTCCTGTCCCAGACCGTCAAGGAGCCCCGAACTACTCTCGGCGGTGGCTGTGCTGAGATGCTTATGGCCAAGGCCGTTGAGGGTGCTGCCACACGAGTTGAGGGTAAGCGACAATTGGCTGTCCAGAGCTTCGCCATTGCCCTTCGACAACTTCCCACTATTCTGGCTGACAACGCTGGTCTTGACTCTGGTGATCTTGTCGCCAGGCTGCGCAAGGCTCTTTACGACGGTCTCACAACTTATGGTCTGGACTTGATGACACCCGGTGGTGGAATCACTGATATGCGGGATCTCGGTGTTATTGAGAGCTACAAGCTCAAGAAGGCTGTCGTTTCTTCGGCCAGCGAGGCCGCAGAGGTAAGCTGCACTTGACAACATGATTTGAAACATTGCTAACATTTATGACTAGCTTCTTCTCCGAGTAGACGATATCATCCGAGCAGCTCCTCGTCGACGAGAGCGCATGTAAGGTTAGGCTCAGGTAGCCAGGGATGATGGGTCAATGTGCATGGACCATGATGATCTGTAATGATACCATAGATGCGGCGACATGGAAATGCAAAAAAGGACCTTCATGAATGAACCTTGCTATATGAGAACAAAACTGGCTACTGCATCGAAATTCATGACAAAAGTAGATAATAAGTATATCTTAGTAAATTTAGCTGAGAAGTCAGCGATTCCTTGAGTGCCTGTAAGAACAAAGGAGTCCTCGAGAGCCACCACGATGACTTAAAAGTTGCCCGCGGCTCAATATCATTTCCTCGCTCGAGTACCTTTCACTACGTACAACTACTTGATAACTTCCCCCCTAGACTCGAACGTATGGAGCCGGCCAAGACGCAATAATGGCAGATTAAACAGTGCTCTATGGTCGCACTGCCTTCACTCAAACCGGACTGGTCCTGGGCAAGCTTGTTGCAACTGAGGCCAAGTTGAATAGTGAATAGAGGGGTAACTATTAGGCAGTGATCTAAGAGACAGGTGAATGCAAACCAGATATCTCGTGATGTTGTTAGTGGCAGGCAGCTAAGAAATAATCGTAGGGATGGTAAAGGAGCTGCCAGCTGTTGACACTTGCAAGCCACTTCAGATTCCAACCTATTCAACTTCTCATCTCACTACTAATAACTCCTTCTCACCCCCTCAAAGCCAAACTATTCATCTGATTTACCCAATAGGCAACTCTGTAGAGTGAATATTCATTCTGACTCTTCAATAGCTTGTCGCGCCCCGCATCATTCACTTCTTACGCATACATTGTTCACTTATATTATCACCACTCGCCCAGAGCCAACCCTTTTATTTCTTTCACTTTGCACTCTTATATCACACACTCAACACTTTGACAATCAGTCTTACTCACTATTCACTTGCTTTAGAGAAGTCGCTTGCGAAGCTTCTGACGATCACACTTCCAGTCTGAGCACTCCTTCACCCGACCCGAAGCATTCACCCAAAACATTCAACAAACATACTTGCAGCCCAGCATGCTGCCAAAACAACCGCACAAGCGCAAGCCCATGGCATCAGAAACCTCATCCCAGCGTCGACATCGCGCGGCTTCAGCGATTCCCTCGACACCCATCTCACAGCCCATGTCCTCTTCGCAAGTCGCAAAGAAGTGCCGAGTCAGTGATGGCAATGAGCGCATCGCCGAAACGCCTCAAGAAAACAAGCGACGCGCCATGGGCAGCAAAGGCCAGCAAACCCCAGAGAGAACCACTCAACTCGCTCAAGCCACCTCTCCGAGCACCCCTTTTGAAGTTTCGTCAGCCGAGAGCTCCGATTCTGACTGCCAGATCAAAAAGGTATTGCCATCGCCAAAGCGCAAACTTGTCGCTGCTAGCCTGAGAGGTCGCCCAGCCAAGAGGGCGAGGATGGAGCGCTCTATCACCCCCTCGCCAGCCGACGAGTCTGACTGCGTTATTGAGAAGGTTCTGCCATCGCCTAAGCGTCGCCAAGTTGAGCAGAAAAAGAGAAACACCAAGCGACGTAGAGTCGGCGACTGCTCTGACAGTCCTGTTTGTATCGAGAGCGATGTCGACAGCGGTGCTGAAGATGTGAACTCGCTACCTGAGCCAACACAGACACAAACTCCAGAAGAGCTACGAGAGCATTCGCCTAGTATCGTCGACGCTTTGATTGCCTGGCTTGACGGTCCTCAGTCCGGTGGAGCTGCATCAGAAGCGGCCCAGCCAACTTCACCACCTGCTATCGCAAGTACTCCGCCAAATGCGCCATTCTCAACAGCCCCCGAACAACCCATTCAAGAGTCTCCGTCTATGGAAACACCAAGTAGAGAAGGTCAAACTCAGGAGGTTCAAGTCGAGAGAACTCTGGCCGAGAAAGCGCAAGTCGAAGACGCGTCTACAAGCCCAGCATCGGACTTGGAAAATATCGCTCCGTCATCAACCTATAAACTTCAGCCAGTCTACAGCGGTGAGAACCTTCAGGAATCACATACTCCTGGCACACCTACACATTTTCGCCCCCATCATAGAGACTCGCTCGTCGGCCTAACGAGCATTCTC